>NW_003163282.1:230075-256430 GCF_000004985.1 Naegleria gruberi
AATTATTATCATTATTGATCACTTGAAATATTTTTAACTCTCTCTTCCATCAATTATGTAATATNTGTTTTATCACATTCTATGTGATTAATACAACAAATCTCTACATTGATCATCAACATTGTGCGATTCACAATTTAATTGTGATTCCTCGTGATGATAACAACAACAACAATAATACTTTTTGATCTTATATAGTTTGCCTCACCTTGTTAACAAGATGAGCAAGGTTCAAATTGAAAACAGTATTTCATCACTTAGTAGCAATATTCTCAAGGGTGAAGATGAAAAGAGAGACATTGCTGCTATTGCTTTAAAGACTGTCATTTCTGAAATTCCAATGGAAAATGCTCAAGCTCCTATCAAGAAATGTATTACACCACTCCTCCAAGGTCTTTCAAGTGATAATCCAGAAATCAAGTTGGTTGCTCTTGATGTTTTGTCTGATTTATTGGCTCGTTTCGGCGCTATGGTTGCTGATGAACATGAAAAGTTACAAAGTGCCTTCTCTGCCGAATTAAAATCAAGCAGAGTTTCCGTTCGTAAAAGAGCTATTGCTTGTCTTGCTGCCTTGTCAGTTCATACTAGTGATAAATTATTTGATGCCTTGTTGACAAGTGTTGTCAATGGTATTGATAATGTTATCAAGACAATGAAGAAGCAAAAGGATAATAGCAAAGTTGAAGAACTTTCTACTTATATTCAATCTTGTAGTGCTATTTCAAAGACTGCTGGTCACAGATTTGGTAAATATTTGGCTAGAATTATTCCATTGTTCATGGATGCTGCTGAAATTATTGCAGGATCTTTGGATGAAGATGATGAAGAAATGGTTGATACTAATACTGAAATTAATGATGAAGTTCGTGAATATATTACTCAAGCTTTCGAAGCCTTTGTTACAAGATGTCCAGATGAAGTTGCCAGATATGTTGATTACGTCATTATTATTTGTAAGGAATACCTCGAATATGATCCAAACTATTCATATGATGATAGTGAAGATGAAGCTGAAGAAGCTGATGTAATGCAAGATGATGATGATGAAGATGGTTTGGGAGATGATCTTGATGAAGGTGGTTTATCTGAAGATGATGATGTTACATGGAAAGTTCGTAGATCTGCTGCTAAATGTTTAGGTTCATTGATTAGATCTAGACCAGAATTATTGGCATCTTTCTATACTGAATTGTGTTCTGAAGAAGATATTTCATTGATTCGTCGTTTCAAGGAAAGAGAAGAACCAGTTAAACTTGATATTTTCAATGTTTTCATTGATTTGTTGCATCAATCATACTCTACAAAGACTTCTCCAAGTGGTGAAGTTTCATACAAGCAACATGATGAAGTTAAATTTGTTGAACAAACAAAGGATGCTATCATGAAACGTATTAAGAAGCAATTGAAAGAAAAGTCAGAAAAGACTAAAGTTGGTGTTTTCCAAATTTTAAAGTCTTTGGTTGTCACTATGCAAGGTGGTTTGTCTAAATATATTAAGGATTTAGTTCCTTCTGTTTGTTCCGCTTTAGCTGAAAAGGGAGAACAATCTTCATTGAAATTAGAAACTTTATCATTCTTGAAGACTTTCATTCAATTCCACAAGCCAGAAGAATTTAAACCACATTTGGAAACTTTAATGAAGGCTGTTTTCAATTGTGTTAATGATAAGTATTACAAGATTATCACTCAAGCTTTAAGAGTTTGCGGTGAATTGGTTTTGGTTGTCAAGACTTGTTCAAGTGATTCTAATTATGGTTCTCTTGTTACTCAATTACAAAATAACGTTTATGAAAAGTTGAAGATTCAAGATATTGATCAAGGTGTTAAAGAAAGTGCTATTACTACAACTGGTTTAATTGTTTCTCACTTGGCTGACAAGTTACCAAACTTGAAGGATACTTTAAATATTTTAAAGGAAAGATTACAAAACGAAATTACTCGTCTCACCACTGTTAGAACTTTCACTGTTATTGCTCAACATAAGGTTGATATTTCATCTGTTTTGGTTGAAACTGTCAAGTTATTCTCTGATTTCTTGAGAAAGGATAACCGTGCTCTTAGACAAGCTGCTTTGGCTGGTTTGAGTCAATTCTCTGTTTCATACAGTGCTAAGATTGATTCTGGTTTGTTCAGTACTGTTATTGAAGAAGCTGCTGAAGTTATGAATGAAAAGAAGTCTGACTTGCATTTGGCTCATTTGGCTTTCAAGTTAGTTAAACAAATTGTTGATGCTAATCCATCAACTTTATCTTTGATTCAAAAGTTCGTTTTGCCAAAGATTTTGGAATTGTTGGCAAGTCCAACTTTGCAAGGTAACTGTTTAGAATCTCTCTTGGTTGTTTTGGCTATGTTGGTTTCATCAGTTGGTTTTGATAACATTTTGAAACAAGTTTTGGCTATTCCAAAGGAATCTAAGCAAGTTTTCACTAATATTGGTAAGGCTGTTGCTGCCATCTGTTCTGCTGGTTCTCAATCAAATAAGACTTCAACTATTGAAAAGTTTGCTAAGGATTTAAAGTCAAAGGATGATTCTGCTAGAATGTTGGCCTTGTTCACTTTGGGTGAAATTGGTCGTACTATTGATTTATCTTCATCTGGTACTGTTAGTCAAGATATTGAAGCTTGTTTCGAAGAAGAAGGTTCTGAAGAATTGAAGAATGCTGCTTCATATGCTCTTGGTAATATTTCTGTTGGTAATTTGGCCAAGTTCTTACCACAAATCATTAAGGGTATTAGAGAAAGTCCAAAGAAGAAGTACTTGTTGATCCACTCTTTGAAGGAAGTTATTACTCAAGCTGATGCTAACAAGCTTAAGGAATTCATTCCTGAAATTACTCCATTGTTGTTCGATAACTCTCAAGAAGAAGAAGAAGGTGTTAGAAATGTTGTTTCTGAATGTTTGGGTAAGCTTGCTGTCAATGACTACAATAATGTTGTTTCTCAACTCAAGGAAAAGTTGAATCAATCAGATGCCACCAAGTCAACTGTTATTGGTGCTATTAAGTATGCTATTACTGATGAAGCTTCACCAATTGATGACATGTTGAGAGCTGATCTCCCAATCTTCTTACAACAATTGAACAAGCAACAACCAGTTAGTGTTAGACGTGCTGTTGTTCTCTTGTTGAATAGTGCTGCTCACAATAAGCCAGAAATTTTGAATGATAGTTTAGAAAAGGTCTTACCATCTCTCTATGCTGAATGTGTCTTTGATGCCAATCTTGTTCGTATTATTCACTTGGGTCCATTCACTCACAAGATTGATGACGGTTTGGATTTGAGAAAGTCTGCTTTCGAATGTATGGATACTGTTTTGGATAACTATAGATCAAGAATTGATCCAAACAAATTCATTGCTCAATTACCAGCTGGTTTGGATGATGAAAATGATGATATCAAGATGTTGACTCACTTGATTGTTCAAAAGTGTTGCGTCCAATTCCCAAGATCATTGTTGACTTCTGCTGATCAACTTGTTGTTCCATTCACTAATACTTTGAAGAAGAAGCTTAAGGAAAATGCTTTGCAACAAGAAAAGGAAAGATTCGACGAATTGTTGAAGAGTACATTGAAGGCTGTCCACGCTGTCAGATCTATTCCAGGTATTGAAGATTCTGCTCAATTCACTGATATGTACAACAAGCAAATCGTTGCTAATGCCAAGTTGAAGCAAACCTATGATGAAATTGCTGAAACTCATGAAGATTTCGAATTTTAAATGTATCATAAATTATTAAAAAAACATTCTCTTTTGTAAATTTATTGAGTTGCTAATATTAATATTTTGAAACATGGCAAATTTTAATTAAATAGAGATTACCATTCAACAACAAGGAACGTGTACCCCTGCGTCTTCAACTCATCTTCAATTTTTTTACGCTGGTAATAAAAGTCATAATAGCTAAGGGTTAAAGTCAATTGTTTGAATGAACCTTGTTTACAAAATACTAAGTATGAACTTGTATAAAACAAAAACATCTCAAAAAAAATGTCTCAACTAAAGGATCTTCCAACCGAACTTGTTGGTACCATTTTGTCCTATTCAACTCTTCAAGATAGTTTTCTATGGAATACAGTCAGTAAACAATGGAATCAATTGCTACGTGAATATGTCTTTTCTCGTGTCTTTACCTATTGTGAATTGCATGCTAATAATGATTTTTCCTATTCCTCTAAAGAAATCAAGGAAATTACAAACCAGGATGATGCTGGTGATGATGATGATGATGAATATGGTGGATATCAATCCTATCAATTGGAAAATATCTTGATGAGAAGAGGACATTCAGCAGTCAGTCTCGATGATGAATCTAAAATTTTGGTATTTGGTGGATTTTGTGGAGATAGACATTGTAATGAATTGTTTGTTGTAGATATTGATAAAAAGACAGTTGAAAGAAAGGTTGAGAATAGAACTAGTGATAAAGATGTTTTAGATGAGAGTATCATGATGGGTAGATCTTTCCATCCAATGGTTTTAATTTCTGAAAACAAGTTTCTTGTAACTGGTGGATATTGTAATTATACTTTGGACAATTGTCCAAATTTGAGAGATACTTGGATTATTGAATTTAGTGAAAATGATTTCAAATTTACCAAACTTAATCAATCGGGAGATGTTCCACCTCCAATGGAAAGTCACTCATTGGTTTATTACAATGGTTATTGCATCTCTTATGGTGGAAGTAGCTTTTTTGAAGATGATGATTTGGGAATGAAACATAAGGATGTCTATGCATTGAATGTTGAGAGTGGATCGTGGACGAAACTGAGAATTAAACAACAGGAAAGAGGACCTCCTGCCCTTACTGGCCATTCATGTCATCTCATTGAGGGAACAAACAAGATGATTCTCTATGGTGGTTACGATCAGGAAAATTCCACTCACAATTCATTGTGGATGCTTCACATTGTTCTCCCAGATGAAACCAAATTCTTCAATGAGTTTAGTTACTGGGAAGAGATTATTCCACAAACCAATTCCTATGTTCCTGAACCAACATTGTATCATCGTTCTCTATTATTGCAGAATAGATTATTGGTTGTTTATGGAGGTGCATTGGATTGAGAGTTCCATTCACACTGATCAATTCTCTGTCTTTGATTTGGAAACTAGAAAGTGGACTAATCTATTGAATGATGAATGTCTTTTGAAGAAAGATCCAGAAGAGGCTCCAATCAGAGTTTATGGACATACATTGACCTATTTACCAAAGAGTGGAAGATTTGTGGTTTTGGGTGGATCCAGTTCTGATTCTGATTATTACAAAGGATTCTCTATGAGTGTTGGAATCTTCTCTCCATTTGTAAATTAGTAAAATTAGTGTAAATGTATTGAACATGAAATAATTCCAACCAGTTCCCTTATTACTGGCAGTGAAAGAAGCAAGACGAGTAAAAGAATAAGAATATGTAATAGATAAAATTTCATGTTATTTTAATCCTCTGATTCTTCATCAGTGTTGGCTTGAGCATTTTCATCTAGCTCATCATAATCAGATTTCATCTCATCAAAGTTAAATAGTACCATTGGAAATTCTTCTGATTCCATTCCTTCTCCCACAAACCAGTGGCAAAAAGCTCGTTTGGTATAACTTGGCATGTATGCCTTTTGTATTTCAATAAAGGTATTCATGATGGCAGTCGTATTATGTGCAACATGAGCAGTATTGGAAAATTTGAAAGGATCATTATTAATGATTGGAGTTTTAGAGAGTGAAGAGCTGATACTAGTTTGGACATATTTGCTAAATATTGAAGAAGCATCAGGAGATCGGAAATATGAGCTCGTATCAATAATATTTCTCAAAGAGTATCCTGAACCTCTCCAAGAAACATTTAAGGCAAGTGTTTTACCTGATGCAAGGTCAATATTATTCATTCTATTCGAAGCAGATACTAATTCAGAAGGATTATATTTTCCAATTTCTGTGAAATCCGAAAAGTGATTCGAAATAAAGTTGACTCTTTTGAATGGTACCAAATGTTCATAAATTGATTTCATTGATTTTCCACTACGTATTCCAAATCGTTGACTAGATGTAAGACTGGAAATTGCTTGAGCTATGAGAAAGTTAATATCCTTATATTGTGGATTTTCCAAGCCATGCATTTTGCTTAAATTATACAGTGATGTGTTATCAAAGAAAAAGCTTGCATCCACTGCTTCTCTAATTGCAGAAATTGAGAGTAATACATTATAGGAGGCCACTACCTCATTGGCATATTTAGAACATGGCAAGACTGAAAAGGTACTCTTTGAAAATTCAGTAATTTTGCAAATAGTATCAAAAACATACTGTTGAAATTTTCGTTTCATTCGCCAATTTTGTACATAATGATTCAGCCCATCCAGATCCTGTTCCTCCAGACAATGAATGTGTCATCATGACTCCCTGTGGCGAATCACATCTCTCCAATAATTTTCTCAATCTATTCTCGATATCATCACTCTTTTCTTTGTACATCCAATATTTTCCCCTCGAATAAATCGATGCAGCACTTTCCTTTCCTCTTATTAAATTATCCTTCTTATGTATTTTTGAATAGGGTGAAGAGGAAACTCCCAATGAATCCAAAACCTCAGGATCCGAATCAACAAACAAACTTCTCGATGAGAAAACACCCTCCGAATTTTCATCAAAAACCGATCCAATATTATTATTTTCAATACTATCCACCTCAGAGAGTTGCATCTTTCCATCAGGTCCAACCATGTGCTCTCTCGCCAACAATTCCCACAATTCCAAACCAATCTGAGAACCAGCGCCACCAACATGAAGGAAAATGAGTTCGTGCATTTTTTTTGTATTTTTTCGAGTTGTTGTTGTTCGGTTGCAGGGAACTTAGTTGGAACTTGGTTGTAACAATAGGAACAAGTAATTATTACAGGATAGTATTATGTATTAATTTTGTTAATGTTTAACATGAAGCCGACATAGCTCAGTTGGGAGAGCGTAAGACTGAAGATCTTAAGGTCCCTGGTTCGATCCCTGGTGTCGGCAAATTTTATAGTTTCCATTTATAATTTTCTTCAATCCAATATTTATGAAAATGCTTTTACATGAAACAAATTAGCTTTACTCTGCTCGTTGGCCGTTCAAATAAAATATCATGATTTTTTCCAAATCTTTTTCTACATGAAATTCATCTCGTTCTATCCAATTAAACATTTTGGCCAAAAAAGCAAACTTTCATCACCAATTTTCAACTTCCATCAACACAAAAAAAGCCGAAATCCAATAGGCTCTGAACCGTTTTCTTCTTCTACTGCAAGAAATTAGACTAAACTCATACAAAATCAATTCAAACTAAACAACAGTATTCAATATTGTTGGATAATGAGTTATTCAATTCATCACAATCCGTTGGAAATTCATTCCTCCAACACTCATCATCCTATTAATTCCTCTACATCTTCAACTATTCGAAACTCGGAGATTGATAGTATTCATGAAAATAGAAAAACAATTAGTATTGGTGTTAATCATCATTATCCGATTGAAATATTGATGAGTAATAATTCGAATAATGTTTCGAATAACATGATGATGGTGAATAACAAATTTACAAATTTTCAGGCATTCATGATGAATGGTCAGGCGAGGGCCGATTTGATGCATTATTTACGATTGAGGGAGAATGATGAGAATATAGTATTCGTGAATGAAATGTTTCAGATGAGAGAAAGTATTAGAAAGGTTATTCGAATGTTTTTATATGAATTAAAATTGACAAATCATGAAAATTTGAGGAAGAGTACTACTACCACTATTGGAACAGCCAATAGTACTGAGAATGAAGAAACAGCTCTCAGTTCACTTGTTTCTCAACTCATTACAATAATAGATACCATACATAGACATTACTTATTAGGAAATGTTGTAAGTGGTGGAATAATGCTCAATACAACAAGTGCCATCCTAGAGAAATCAAAGAAGGATTACTCGACCTTCACACGAATATTTAACAAATCTCCACATACAACTGCTACAATGGAAGATCATGAAATTCTGGATACAATTAATAGATTTTGTAATTATCTCCTTTTTGAGAAGGATCACAAGATGCATGATAAGGATTTGGAAAAACTGAAAAAGATTTTAATATCAGACGAATGTACTTTGGAAACGTTGAGCTCACAAATTAATTTCAGTGAGGATTTGGATGAGTTATTGAAACATGAATTATTTGCTCAATTGAAATGGTATCCATTCAGGGATTTGATGAATAATATTATGAATCAGATTCGTTTGGAATGTTTTGATTCGTATAAGAATACGGATGATTTTGAAAATTTTGTAAAGAAGAAAATTCAAGAATTGACTTCAGAGCAAATGTACAAATTGTTTTGTCAGAATGTGGACATTCTGGAAGGAACTGCTAATGAAAATTTTGTTGGAGATTATGTCATGTCAAAGAAGAAGAAGAGAAGATCACTTGTGGATGTAATTTTGAGGAGGAGACCAACTGAGGAAAGTGAAGAACAACATTCGCACCATCATCACAGTGATGCAGAGGCCTCTCAGTTTCTAGGTCTAGATCCGCTGAATACTGATCTAAGAGAATGGTTCTATCCATTACCAATACCCAAATGGACTAGTCGACACGTTATAGTTTTTATATCTCATTTCTGTAACTATGAAGATCAGGATTTGGAAATTTATTGTAAACGAATTGAAAAGAAGAATATTGTAGGATTGGATTTGATGTGTCTCCTATCGGTGAATAGTAGTACGTCTACTTCGATGGGATCAATCCTTTCAAAAGATCCCTCTCAACATTTATTTAAGGAAATGAAAATGAAGAATCACGATCATCAACAACGATTCTTTAATAATTTGATCGATTTCAATAGGAAACGAACCTTGATGAAGAGGAGATCGAGTATTAATCTCCTTGCATCAAATCCAATCAATGAAAAGATTCTTCCATCGACACTCCAGCACCAACATGTTAGTGTGAAGGATTTGTACATGCCACTTGTGAATGAAGATCATCTCATTATTAAGGTAATTTCCACTGGCACTGATGAGTCTAGAATTTTCTCAATTGACAGAAATATTCCATTGGAGAGTCTCTATTCTAGGATTGAGGATGAATTTAAAAATTCGAAATTAATTGAATTAATGGAAGGTTCTCTCTTTGAATTGAAATCATTGTACACTGAGGATGGACATGCAATACGAGATCAATTTCACTTGGTGGAATATTTGAGTTCCAAAAGATTGTCATCCACATTAAGCACACCAAGAAAACAATTTCCACAAGAGGAAGTATTGCCGACAGACCCAAATCATTTACTAGTTGGAAGCTATAATAATAGGATTATTGGAAGTTCCTATTCGAAAGAGGATGAATCAATTCTGGTGGATAGAGCTTCATTTGAAAAATCACTTGGGGATGTATTTGGTATAGAAAATTCTGTTCATGACGAAAGTGAATGGATAGAAAAAGTGGAGCCATTCACCAATGAAACTATTCTCATTCCACAAGAAGTAGTTACAGAAATGAAACCTGAAACAAAACCCACAAATGATGATGGTTTTAAAAAGCTTTACATTCAACCTTCGTGTGATAAAAAATTTCAAAGAAGATCAGTCGTCTACTGAATACTTATAAATATAAACAACAAAGATTTCATTTGAATCAACTTTATAGTTTCCTTATTTCACAGTGTTTGCAATTTAATTAAACAGAGGCTTCACTAGCATTAATAGTATCAATGCTAGTATTGTTTGGATTATTTACGAGTTCAATGCTATCTCTACTGGTATCTTGATCTTTGGCTGCTTTTTTGCTGCCTTTTGGACCCTTCTTCTTATCCTTATCCACTGATGCAATAAACACATCCAAGACAAGAAATGCCACTATACACAATAAGAATGTTCCAACCATTAATGATTGAATTGCAATTATTGGTGTAAAGGTAGGAATAATAAATCCAACTGCTGAACTATTTGCCTGAATAAATCTAAAACCAGAGAAGGCCTCAGAGGTATTTTTCTTCTTGTAGTAATTCTTACTACCAAGGATGGAATAAATTGAATTGGTTAAGAAGGCATCACCTGCAGCAAATAATCCCATAGTTACAAAGTGTATCAGCAAGACCTCAAATGGGACTCCTTCAGTACCATTTGGTTTGTAAATATGACCCCAATAAATCATTTGGAATGAAAGGGCAATGGCTATTGCGTGAATGATCAATCCCATCACCATACTAATTCGTTTTCCAACCATGTCATTCAATTTTCCTGATAAAAGGGCAGCAATTACTTGAACAATACCAAACAGAATCATAACCCATCCTACCATGAGTTTACCAATAATTGGAGGCAAGGTGCCATAGAAAAATCCTTGTGAATATCCAGAATATATACTGATAAAGGAAAAGATGATCATCTTTTTAGAAAATAATACCAATACAGTTCCCTTAACAAGTGACAAGAATTCCTTTGCTTGTTCTTTCAACTTTTCAAAACCCTTCAATTCGGATACATTCTCAGTTTCATTGTTTTCGTTGGTGGAAACCAAGTATTTCTTATCGAGTGGTCTCAATCCAAACAATGTCAAGCAACCTAAAATGCAAATAATTCCCAAAATAATGAATATCAATGAATTTGAAATTCCCATATTAAGCAAAATACCAGCCAACAAATTACCACCAATGTAATTTGCCTGGAAAAGGGCAAAGAAAATACCACTGTAGAAACCCAGTAATTCTCCACCACTACCACCACTATTACTATTGCCTTCTTCATTTGTCTTGCCTTCTTCTGCTAGCATTGATTTCTTATCAGCCTGACTCTTGGTATCCCTGAGTTCAATCTCATTGGATTCTTGTTGCTTTTCCAACTTTCTCCTTCTAACATTTTGTGAATAGGTTGCTGACATGGTTAACATGCTTGCTTGAGCTGTCCACAATAATCCAGCACAAAATCCACCATAACCAGAGGCAAGATAGAGTAAGGCAGCACTATTCAAAGCAGCAGAAAACACAAAAAGCACATATCCTGTACTAGCAATTAGCAATGAACCTTTTACACCAACAACCTTACAAAAAGATGGAGATAAAAAGCTAGCAAATGCAAACATTGCGTACAATATTGCCAATGCAACAAATCCTTCCTCCTCTCTAATGGTAGTCAAAAAGTTTTGAGTTGTCTCATAGGAGCAAAACATCAAAAAGAATGAAACTCCAAGATTTGTCACATTAAACAATCCCTTATCTATAAAATTCATCTTGTTAAATAATTTACCCAAATATTCAAATTTTGAATTTGTCTGTATTTCATTTCGTGTATTATCAAATTCATCAATGGAAGAAATAGTTCCAGCAGCATCGGAAACAACGTCATCTATGGACGAAACTGGAAACCGTTGAGATGCATTCAGCTGTTCCTCTTTTAAATGGTATTGACTCAGCTCTACACTAGTGCTAGTGCTACTCATCATACTACCCTCTCCGAGAGCTATACTACCACCCAAAATAAAGTCCTCCTTTCCATCCATTGTTTTATCAACCATCATTGTCATGTTATTCATTTCTCTTCAAAAAAACCAATTTTCTCTCTCTTCATAAATTTCTCAACCAACTCCCTTTTTCATACTTTTTTCAACAACAAGCCTTCAAGTTATAAGTTTGTTATTAATTTTCTCTCTCTTCTTTTACTGCGGTATAATAAAGCCTAGAGCGTTCGGTATTTTAAGCTCGTAAGAGTGGTTGTGTTTTTTTTTTGATTTTTTCAAAATGCACCTTTTATTAATAAATATGCGTTTTTTTTATATTCGGGTATTAGGAGTGCCAAGTTTGGTGGTTAGGTTTTGCATTTCTTGTGGTGATTGTAAAGTAAGTCAGTGCATGGTGAAAATGAAAGATTTTTTGTGAACTGCTTATGAGATTTTGTTAAGGAGAAATTTACAAGATTGCTAAGGAAAAAACGCGAATTTTCCATAAGGAAATCTTGTAATCTGTAATCCAATTGAACTCTTACCAACAGCTGAAAACAACTCCCCAAAACTCCTTGAATTAATTTTCTTGAATCAATTTACAAAAATCTTTTTAAAAAAAATGAGTTTTGTGCAAACTTCATCACTCGACTTGCTTTCCTTGTTGTTTTCCGTCAGCACTGCCGGATCATCATCAAATATTTTCCATGAACAATTATTACATAGTGAGGTGGATAAAATTTGTGGACATGGTCCTAGCGTTGATTTGAAGCAATATTTGTCTTCCGAAGCTCAAGAACAACCATCAGTGGATTTTACAACTGTACAAAAGATTTTAACAGCTGTGGATGCTTTTATATTCCGAGTAATGTCTTTGGATTTGAGTAGAGAGAGTATTGTTGAGGAACTTTTGGCTTGTAAGCTTACTGCTGAACAAGCTGAAGTTTTTGTTAGAGTATTGGAAGGAAGAAGATCGGAGCTTGTTAGAGCAATGAAGTATAAATGTATTAGTGAAATTTCACACTCCTATCTTGAAGACTTTGATTGGAAATTAAACTTGGTCGTTGCCAGTGATAAGTGTTCAAACATTCGTGAACCAATTGTACTTTTGAATTTGTTTGTCAAATCAGAGAATGAACAAAAAGTGAGAGAAGTTTTGGTGGAATTGACAAAGAAGGATTTGGATAATATTTTGAGCGAATTTGGAAAGATTCAAAATCAATTACAAAAGATTTCAGTGTAAAACAATAATTGTGTAAATATTAAACATATTGAAATATTAATAATATTTTCACATACATTATTGTTCGATAACAATTTATTTAATATGTAAAATAGAAAATGATTGTAATAAGACAATTTATTGTTGTGTTTTAATGAATTTCAAATTAGAGAAAATATTTACAAAGTTTGTTTTGATTATTTCACAATTGTGTATATTATTTTACAGGAAAAAGGTTCTCATATGGGTAGTGAATTGTTACAGTCACAGTGCTCGATTTGGTTAAATTTCATCATCTAAAGTGTGGTGTTAAACACAAGTAGAAAGCTTGCTGCCACCATTGGTAGTGATGGTTGTGGCTCCTATTATTTGTTCTTGTTGTTGTGGAGCTTTCTTAGTTTGTTGTTGTGTAGGTGATGAAGCACTTGTTGATGATGATGAGGCACTTTCTGACATTGATTCTCTCTTTGCCAAGACAGCCAAACCAACTTTGCTGTTATTTTCACGATTCAAGTATGTTGAAATGTAATCTCCTGCATCAATAAGTTTGTCCAAATCGACTCCAGTATTAATACCCATTCCGTGTAACATATAGACAACATCTTCTGTACTGATATTGCCTGAAGCACCTTTGGCATATGGGCAACCTCCCAAACCAGCAACAGATGAGTCTACAGTTTCAACTCCGAACTGTAAAGATGTTAAAATATTCGAGAGAGCTTGTCCATAAGTATTGTGGAAGTGGACTGCAATTTGTCCTGTTGGAATCTTTTTACACACTTGATGAAGAAGCATTGAAACACTACCTGGTGTTCCGACACCAATGGTATCGCCCAAGCTTACTTCATAACATCCCATTTTCAATAATCTATAACTGACTTGAGCAACAGTCTCCGGTGACACATACCCAGAGTATGGACAACCTGCAACGCAACTCACATATCCTCTAATTTTCAAATCATTTTTGATGGCTAGTTCCATAACTTGGTCATATCTTTTGAAGGATTCTTCTACTGTACAGTTAATATTTTTCATACTGAAGGCATCACTGGCTGCCAAGAAAATGGCAACTTCTTTCACTCCGGCTTCGAGAGCTTGTTCTAGACCTTTTACGTTTGGTGTGAGAACTGGATAGGCAGTACCTTCTCTTCTTTTAATACCTGTAAAGACATCAAAGTTATCACCCATTTGTGGTACCCATTTCTATTTTATCAAGCAAACAATCACAGTATGAGAATTATGGACATTGAAAAATTATTTGATGATAATCAAATGGAGGAGTGCAGCATTTTTGTCACACAATCATCAAGTGAGGATTATCATCCGATAAGAAAGAAATGCAGGTCGTGTAGTGAATTGCAATATTTTTGTGATGGTCAAGTTCATAATCGTTAGATTATTGCATAAATACTATCAAATACTTACTGGTGACACAAAACTGGTGACTTCTACTGATGGCAAACCAGCTTCTGTTAATTTATCAATTAGGGAAATCTTGACATTGGTTGGGACAAGTTTCTTTTCATTTTGGAGACCATCTCTTGGACCAACCTCAACAATTTTAACGAATGATGGCATATTTGACATATTGGAAGAGCCTGTACCAAAGTTTGCAAACATTTCATGATTATTTGAGGAGAAACATCTTGTTTGATGCTTATTAAACGATATTAAACTTGCATTGGACTTTTGTGATGCTCCCGAAGAGTGTGAGTTCAATTTAATGGATGAGAATCTCTTGGCATAGCTTGACACAACCTTTGCACTTGTCTGAATGCTCAAAACTGCTTGTTGATTCATAGTTGTGTATCTTGTTAATAGTAAAGAGTGTGGCAGTTGTATGTGACTCTGTATTGAGAAAGAGGACAATGAAGGAGGTAGGTGGTTAGTTATCAAATATGATTCAAAGTTTCCAGAAGTGACTTTTTTTTCGTTCGATTATTTAAAAAAAGACACTGAATAGGAGTTTTTCGACGGATATTGCTCTAGTTTCAATGTCCTTCAATGTGCGGATTTGCGCGTACGTTTTCTAACACGTTGTTTGGTGGTGGAGATTGATTTGAGTGGCAAGACACGTCTCTCTCTACGTAGAGTATTATTATTATTTTGTAAGAATTATGATATTGAGGCGATCCTGTTTAAGATTCTCAATAATTGTAGTAATGGTTTGCTGGTGGTGGTTGGTGGACTTTGAAAAAAGCAGCAAAATGAATCAGTTAAGAGAAAATGCTTTTCAGTTGTTTGATTGTTTTTTTGTGAGAGAGATGAAGATCCTTGTGATTCTCTAACTTCTTCAGTCAATGGATTGAATCGAGGCAATTGTTTGTACTTGGGTTTTGCCTCTATTATTAGAATGAATGCAAAATTGGATTTTCGCGTTTTTGTATCTTGATCTCAATTGGAATGAATGACCAAAAAGTTCAAAGCCTTGTTGTTTTATAAAATTCAAAATACAAGAAGATGAAGAAATTGGAGAGAGATGCTTGTGAGATGAACTCGCGCAATGATACTGTTCTTGTTTTTTTTAAATTAGTAATGCATAGAATTGATAGATGGACTTTGATCAACTCAATGCAGTTTGATGCGGAGGATGGTGGACATTGAAATAACACTGGACATCAACAAAGAACCTAATAATAACCGTAAGAAAGATAATACAAAAATCAAAAAAGGTTGATGGAAATAGGTGGTGATGGGTTTCATGGAAGGAGAAAGCCTGTTTAGGTCCTTTTGAATCTCAGGAGAGAATGTTGAGGAGTTACGCAATGAGGTCATTGAGGTAGTTTCTCAATGCTGAGGACGTCATAATAAACGAAACTATACAACTTACTGTGTTGCAACTTGGGGAAAGTACTAGCTCTCTTAATTTTCAATATTTTTATTGAATGGGAAAGAGGAGGACAATAAGGACTGATAGGAAAAAAGACCGCGGCTGAAGCGGAGATTGAGCTGAATGAAATTGAGTTTACAATAAGTATTACTCCTTCCATGAAACTGCATATTACATCCAAGCATGAATCTATTCTGTACAGAGATTATTGAAATCTACCAACTTGGCAACATTTTGCAAATAAATTAAATATTTAATAAATTACATTTGAATGTTACATTATTGAATTATGGAAATATCAGAGAGGAGGTTTTTTCTTGAGCAATTCAACAAACTCTTGAAAAATCTTTGAACACCCACATTAGCTCTATCCAGATAAAGTACCAAACTATTTGGACCAGTTTTGTAGGTAACTGCTTGTGAGCTGAATTCCTTTTTCACATCAACAAAAAGGTCATTAACTAAACCTGATGAATTGTATGCATTTCCCTTCAATACTAAAATATCTCCGTCCAATAGGAATGCCAAATAATCTCTATTCAGTTCCATTGAAATAATTTCTACAGGGAATGGATTGACGATTTGCCTCACATTCAATGATTTGTTTGATGAAGGCAAACCGTACTTGTCCTCAATTTCGCTCACT
Source organism: Naegleria gruberi (assembly GCF_000004985.1). NCBI lineage: Eukaryota > Heterolobosea > Eutetramitea > Acrasida > Naegleriidae > Naegleria > Naegleria gruberi. The sequence continues at coordinate 246,222 of NW_003163282.1, forward strand.
GGAATATTGTTCAGTTTAGGATAATAATCATTACTGGTAGCATATAAATGATAGAATCCATAGATGGATTTTAAGAGTAAACTATCTGATCCAGCAAATCCAATTGTTGATGCAAAAGCTGGATTGATCCTTCCCATTAATTCCTTTTCTTCAATGCATTGTCCATTAAATGTGCTTCCTCCTATTATTATTATCATTTGAATAAATATAATATGGTATCAGCAGTATTGACAAGATCATTTCAAATAATTACACTTACCTGTATAAAGAATACCATCCTGAGTTATTGCACAAACGTGGAAATTACCAGCACACATTTTCATTATTGGAGCATGTGTTCTGACAATGAAATCTGGCCAATTATGTTCGTTACCTCCTTGAAGCCAATTTTGACCAGTCATGTGTATGTCAGTATTGTTGACAACACAAGTTGAGAAGGAAAATGAACAAGCAATATGAGTGATCTGTCCTCCTGAAGCCAGTTCAACACCAGGATTGAAGACAGGAATTGGAAAATATGAAAATCTTTCATCTCCACATTCTCTCCGCACTACACTGTTATCAGCCAATTGTCTATATTGATTAGTTCCCATTCCATACAATACAGTTTGCTTTTCTTCCACATGTTTAACAAGAAAAATTACTTGTTCAGTGTATGACGATATATCCAACACCTTCTTTTTAATACCATCAAACTCATCATAGGTTTTCACTAAATATCCAGCATCGGTATTGTTTTGTAGTATTGTGCACTTGTCGTGTCTACTACTATTGGAACCATCTTTTTCAATGACAAATACTCTGCCGCTCTCCTCTACAATTCTGATCGTGTTTGGATTGCAATCAACGTGTCTGATCCGAGTAATCTGAGGTATATGAGCAGTGATCAAATTCAAACGACTAGCAGAGTTGCCAAGAAAATGTGGACCATCAATTGGCTTCTCCTCCTTCGGCGTACTGGCAGAGTAGAAGGCAAATTTGAGCATTTTTTTTAAAATTTCCAAGTTCACTTTTCGATTTTTTTGATTTTAAGGAAAATATTGATTTAAGGAAGATATTGTTGTTAAGGAGAAACAGTCAACAACTGAAGAATTATGTCAGATGCCATACTGATAGCATTGTAAACTTTTATGTGTTAATTTAAAATTTTGAAAAAAATGAAAACAATTCAACTTGCGAGAAGCAAACCATTTTTCGCTTCTAAAACTTGGCAATTAAAAACATCAAATGCTACTAGTATTATTCATCATCACCATCGTCATCATGAAGGAATAAATTCTTCATGGCGGGAATTTTCATCATCAATTTTATTAAAACAAGAAAAACAAGAGAAATTATCATCAGAAAGTGAAGTTGCTGCGGAAGATGATTCATCATTGGAATTTATTTCATCATCACAAATGATGAATAATTCCCAACAACAAGTGGTGAATTCTTTTGGTTTTATTACAAGTATGAATATTTTGGAGTTTTCTGATGATTCCGAATTGGAGGAATGTAATAGAATTATTTCAACAACAATTTTGAGTGAAAATGGTGCTACTGTCACTGAGGAAAATTTAGTTTTCGGATGTAATGCATTGTTGAAGAGAATTTATATTGAAATTTACTTTTTGAGAGATTATGAAAAGGCCAAACAAGATATTGTCTTGGTGAGGAATATAGTCGGAGATAAAATTACAGAGGATTTGGATCGATTCCTATCACAATTGAATTCCCATGTCAATATCGAAATTTTGAATGAAAAGATTGCATTGGCCAATACAGAAGGAAATATCAAATTATTACTTCCACTGGTGGAGAAGAGATGTTTGGAATTGGCTAATGTTGGAAAATATAAACAAAGTTTGGAAGATTTAGATTTTAATATTCAATCCATTGAAAAAAGATTGCAGAGTGAAAATGAGGAAGTTACCAAATTGCAAACTCAATTGTTGAACTTGTACAAGCAGAGAATGACTCTATTTGTGAATATTAAATTGGAAATGGAAAGATTATTAGTTGTTGGGCAAGAATTATCAACTCTGTCTCATGATTCAAGTCAGGAGTCTGTTCATCTCTATTTCACAACCACCTCTCTCAATGATTCACGACACAAACTCAATGGTGGCAATATGGATCTCATCAGAGAATTTGAAAATATATTTTTAAAGGAAGAGGAAAAAGCTCGATTGTGGGACATTTCACAGGCAAGAACATTCCAGAGAAATCTGTTACCTCTCTCAACAATTGTAGTTGAGAAATGTGTGCGTGAAATTAGGGCCAACCTGAGCAGAGCTGAACAATTACTCGACAAGACCAACCCATCCTATCACTTTACAGAAATCAAGGAAGCCATCGAGAATGACATTAAGAAACAAAAGACAGAACAAATCAACAAGTACATTATCTATTTCGGACTTGGTTTGAGTTTAATCTTTCTCATCCTGTCCAGTCCAAGAGTTGGAATTATCAAGATCAAACCACAATAAATCTTAAAGATTTCTATTGATGTCCTCCATTGGTTTCAGCTGATAATTCCAACTCATTTAATAATTGCCAATTTGGATTCTCATTTCGAACAGATTCCGTTTCAGATGAACTTTAAAAAATGTCTCGAAAGAAGCAAGCACACAAACGATCATCTCAAAACAAAGAGCAAAAATCAACACACAAACAGCCAAAGAATGAAATTGATCAGAAGAGAGATTCGACACATAACAATGTGAAGGCACCATATGAGAGAAAAGAAAACAAATTCAATTGTTTACAAGTCCCCGAAGTGGTGATGAATATATTTTCATTTGCCATTCAACCTGCTGTGTTGTTTAGATATAATTTGGTGTGTCGGGTATGGAATCTAGTGGTAGACAGTGAAAACTTCTATAACAATTATATAAAGGAGCTGAAACCAGTGGAGGAAATGGATTTGATCGATAGAGTGTTCATGTGGACTGAATATTGCTCAATTTACGAGCCTATTCTGTATGAGCATTATTTGGATTTTAAGAGAAGAATGATAATAGCGTCTGAGAGTGATAAAAGAGATGTGCATTTAAAGTTAATCTCAAAAGATGAAGTTTTCTCATTCAAACTGAGTGCTAATAATGATTACACCGTTATTGAAATTGAATCTCTGCAACAACCTTCTTTTAAATTTGTGTCACACAAGTATTCTTATTATAGTCGAGTTGCAGACGAAATTTTAGAAGATTACTTGACTACCAACGAGAGATACTTGAGCAATTTCAAAGAAGCTCACTTTCCAAATGTTCCCAATAGTGGTTTTTATTCAATTCTTGAAAGTTTAGTGATGGGTAGATATTGTGAATTATGTTGGTTCTTGAGAGAATTGCAATCCTATACTTCCAGATCCCAAGCTATACAGAGCTATTATAACTTCACCAATCCAGATAATAGCATATTGGAAAGAACTTTGGTTTATCAAGACTGGGAACTCACTAGTAAGCTAGTGAATAGAGGCCATTTCATTTCAAAGAGACAATTGGAAAATATGGTTTGTAGACTTCCGAACTCGAAGCCATTCGTTGCAAGATTTGTTATGACCTATTTGAAATTTAACAAATTGAATATTGAGGACTATTTCAAAGCTCCATTAGAAACTCTATTCGATACTGGTACCTTTCATCCTGGAGAATTATGTAAAATTTTCATTGAAGAAGGAGGTGTCAAATGCCCAGAAGTTCTCATAGATATTGTGGGAGAAATAGGAAGTATGCAAGTCAATTATGAAGCGCTCGACTATCTGAAAAGTGTCTATCCATCACTGATATGTCCACTCGATACCAGATCCATTAGAAAACAAAAGAAACCAAATTTACGTTTCATTTTCCAAGATGAACCTCAATATAAGAAAGAATATGATGTTCTATACCTATCAAAAAATATAGACAATATGTATCAATGTACTTTCCTTCCAAATAGATTTACATCTCTAAATTCTCAAGGACAACATTCCATATTGAAAGAAATGTGCAATGGAATATTTGATGCGATTTTGTTTAGACCTGTAACATTTGATAAGGATTTTATAGAGACAATATTGAAAGAAATCAAAGAGGTGGCTCAATCTAAACCAGTTGCCTTGGTTTGTTTTTATTCGAAGTTGTGTGAACATCGTCAAATGTTGAGAGAATTATTCAAACTATTGAAAGATGTGTATTTAATCATTGAACAAGAACCCTATCCAAGCTTTGCCCTTTACAATAACATCTTTCAACAAGACAATTATTGAGTGTTCCATTCTTTGTAGCCAATTTGTTCTGAGAAATTAGTACTATATTAAGATCTTCCATAAACTTTAATAAATTCAATTCTGAATTGAAATCTATTAAAATTACTTGTTGTAACTCGGTAAATTTCCAATTAGAACCTCCAAAACACAATTTCAAAAATTATATATTAATCAAAAAAAATGGCAAACTACAAACGACTGACCCGTGATGTTGAATACTTCATCAGAAAGGAATATCTGGAAAGATTGAAGAAGATCGGAGGTGATTTTTCATTGCCCACACGATCACTAAATAATTCCAATAATTCCTTCATGCTAATTGTGAATCCAATGATCATTTCTCAACATGTATTTTCTTACTTTGAAGCTTATTCATCTGATTGGACTCGATTCTTGTTGGTTTGTAAAGAATGGTTTGAATGTATTGTCATGCAGGACGATGGATTGTTGTGGAGAGAATTGTACAGAAGCATGCTCAACGGAATGACTAAATATTATAAAGTCCTTTCGCCATTCAATTCATTGAATTATCAATTGGAAAGCTTTGATTCGATTCGCCAACAAGATGTGAATTCATATCGTGTGAATGAGGAAAATTGTAATGATGAGAAATTTAAGGAAATTCCAGACAAGACATGGAAGGAAAATTATGACGACATTCTGATTCATAGTTTGGGATTGAAGAAACTCGAGACTGAATTCGATTCCAAGACTACGAGATATATTGCCAGATGCTTCCTAGATGCTGAAGTCAAGTTTAGAAATAGAGGAGAATTAGCAAGTGTCAGAGAACTCTTCCTACACAAATTCCTATTTGATGCCATCTTTCCAATGATTTTAAAGAATCGAGTTGAAAGTCAAAAATATGAAAATCCACTATTAAGAAGTGATTTGAAAATTTTGGAAAAGAAATTGTACTTTGTTGAGACATCATGGTGTATTGATACCCTTTTAAATATTATGGAAGTTAAAAAGGGACTCATGTTGAGAATTTCATACTTGTCGAGTGAGGATGGACTGGTTCACCACCAATTCTATGGAACCACAGAGAATGATAGAAATTTGAAATTCTTAATTGATGTAGAGGAGAGCTCGATCATTCTAGATGCCATTCCTGTTGACATTCACCAAAATTTGAGACACAGCACAGAGTTCGAAACTATTCAATTAGCCACTGGAATGGATTCCATCATTCATGAAGAATTCACTCATTATCTTACAACTTTACAAGAATTACTTGAGAAAAAGTTTGGTAACATTCACTTGGCTGAATTATTCTGTAAATATTGGTACTGTATCAATCGAATTGAAGACCCAGTTTCGGTCTCTTTCTCTGATGAAAATCCATTCTGGTTCTTGGATATTCTCTCCAAAAAGGCAAAAACCTCAATCGAGAAGAAATTCTTAGATTCACTCTCAGTTTCATGTGTTTCAATTCTTACAATGTGCAGACAAACTCAAAAAGATTGGATATCACTTTCATCCTTTCATCTTGGAATTGAAGATAAGAAGAAGAAGAAGAAGAAACAGGAAACCCAACCTGAAAGTAAGGATCTTACCCAGGTAAATTCGAAACTCGAAACCTTTAATCTCTCGGTGGACGATTGTTGGAATTGGCGAGGAATTTTGATAAGGCAGAAGGATAGTAGAGTTGTATTAGAAGGATTAATTACCAGTAGAGAGGGAATCCTTCTCTTTGGCTTGGATGTTTATAATGCTGAACAGGGTTGCTTCTTTACATTTAAAAAATTAAATTAAAAGAAGTTTAGTCTACTTTCTTCAACTTGATTTTTGAACATTTTGTTGCGAAAATTAATTTTTATCAAATTTTGTTGTCAGGTGAGTATTAAATTGATTTGGTTTTCTATTAACCAATTTCGAATAGTGGCCGTCAGAAGTATTCTCTTTCCGATACTCGAGTAGATTTTGTTATCCAACACAACACCAAGACGAATCTATTGTAATGTGTGAAAAATCGCACAGTTTGTGTTCAAGTCAACTTTGCACGTTGCCACTTTCAAAATATTCCCTCACCCAAACCGCAAGCAAGGTTAACACAAAAAAAAACTGTCACTTGCCAGTTGGTCTTTCCCTTGTACATTTTCGCATCCATTATCCAAAAAGGCAAGACACCTTCACACACATTATTCTCTCAATAGTGTTGTCGTGCACGCAACAAACACACTCTTGGCTACCACTAAAATACCCAACAGAACAACAACGAGAGTAGAGTAGTATCAAAAGCGCGCCATAACAACCCATCACTGGACATTAACAATCTATCTTTCACAACACACAGTTTTCAACATCGATATTGTGTTTTTATTTCACTCTCAGATTGATACCAACAACAATATTTATATTGAATCTTTTTTATACATCTATTTGCTTTGGAATTTACAAATTGAGAATTTTACCACTTTATGTTGAATATTCACAATTTACCAATCACAGCAACAATAACTCTACCTAAACCAACAACACTCAACAATAACTCTAATAACTTTTCAACAACAACTACTCTAAACATGTTACAAGCAGATTTGAGTATTCTATCCGGTAACAACACTTCCACCACTCAACAAGGAAGAGCTGGAGGTCTTATTCTTGGTAATGGCAATAACAACCTCTCCTCTTCTCCTTCACCTTCTGGTGCTGCTACTTCTTCTTTATTGTCTTCCTCTCCACACTTGATGGGAAGTATTCATCATTTGGTATCTGATAATTCTAATATGAACATGAATAATAGTAACAATAACAATTTGATGCCTGCTAATAATTTGGTGGGCGTTGGTGCTTCCTATTCATATTTATTGAATAATATGAATAGTAACAACAACAATAATAATACTAATAATAATAATATGATTAATAATAATATGAATAATATGAATAATAATAATAATACTATTAATTCATCTACTAATGGTGGAATTAATAGTGGTAATAATAATAACTCTTATATGGAGTATCAACAATTGTTGTTTGAGAGACAGAGTTTGAGTCCTTTCCAACCAATCATTCCACTCACTATCAAATTATTAGATGAACGTATTCAATATTATCAAAATTCATCCATTCTTTCTCAACAACAACAATCGAATACTGTTTCGAATAATCCATCTCCTAACCTAAATGCTCAACCTCCAAAGAAGAAACTTAACTCTCTCGTTGTTCACCAACCACCCATTCTCTACAATCAACAAACAACATCTCTTACAAGTCCAACTCTATTGAACAGTGGTATCAATTCTAATAGCACTCCAACTCCAACTCTTGGTACTGCCTCCTTGTTGAGTGAATTGGTTGCTGCTTCAAATAATAACAGCAGCAGTACTGGTAGTACTAATTCTACTGCTAGCACTACTCCAAATGCACAACAACAATTGACTACTTCTTCAAACAATGGTGGAAGTAGTGGAAATGTGAGTGCATCTTCATTGATTGATGATGAATCTCCATTCAATTTATCAGCTTCTGCCAATGCTTCCTTTTCTCTATTCAAGAGTCCTAGTAATGCTGGTGGAAACTCAACTATTGGAGCCAATTTGCAAATTCTCAAGGGAAATTCCCAACAACAATTGAACATTAATAATAATGGAACCATGCCTCCTCCTCAGTCTCCTGCCATGAATATTCCAACCAACAATAATAGTATTGCAGTCAATAATTCACAACAATCATCTAATAGTATTGTTGTCAATAACTCTGCCAATAATACTTCTACTACTCCTTCCGGAAATAAGGCAAGCATTGTTGTTGTGGCAAGTAATAATAATAGCAATAGCACATCAACAGCTCCTGGAGCTAAAAAGTTGCAAGATGGAACTACAAGTAAGATTATTTCTGCTCTCGATGTTGGTTCTTCAATCATGACTCCAAATAGCACAACTACACCATCCCCAACTGGTTCTACTCAATCATCAACTGCCTCTGATTCAATTGGTGGTAGTGATGAGTTTACCTTCCTTAGATATGAGAATGTGGACATTAAGCAAAAGATTGTCAATTCCTATACTGTTCTCTTGTTCATTCCTCAAGCAGAATTCCCAGAGTACAACTTTATTGGACGTATTTTAGGTCCAAAGGGAAGTTATTTAGATCAAATTAGAAAGAATTCCAATTGTTTTATTAGAATTAGAGGTAGAGGATTGAACTTGAACAATGGAAGTCCAATTCCACAAATGCCACTCGTACAAAGCAATCCAACCAATGACAGTGATGTCTATGCATCATATCCACTCCATGTCTTTATTGAAGGTAAGGGACAAGCAACCAACAAGAGAAAGAACTTGCAAAAGGGAATTCAACTCATGCTTCCTCTTCTTGTTCCAACTGAATATGAAAAGGACATTTTGAAGAGATGGCAATTACAACAATGGAGAAATGAAAAGAATTCAAATGGAGATAAGATGGTCTCACCTCCTCTCCCTCTTCCAAACTCATTTAATTCAAGCAATGCTGACTTGATTTACTCGTCCTCTCCAACTAATATTGGAGGACAACCAGGTGGATACAAAGATTCAGGAAGTTACAGCTCTCTCTCTTACGATGATGATGAGGGCGATTTTGATAATGAGCTTTCTGAAGATAAATTGAGTCCAAACAGCACCAACTATTTGAACAGATATCACCCATATCGTTCTCATATTTAATTATTAACCATTCACACAATTTTGACTGATACTCACTTTTTCTAAGGTCATTTTCTTTTTAATTGTACTAATTTTTTTCACTCACCACACATTACTTTTTCAAACTCTAAGCACGCTTATAAACACTTGTTATTTGCAAAGAATACATATTCAAATCTTGTGGATTTAGTTTTGTACAAAAATAGTTATCTTTTCAATAAGTATTCGAAGGAAAATATTAGTATAGAGCATTGTTTGTTTTAAAGCGAAATATTTAGATTTACTAATGCTGATTCACTAGGTTTCGTGATGAACATGTTCATTGGTAATGAAACAAGTTTCCAAATCGACATTCAACAATTCAATAGATGTATCTAATTGTAGAGTTTCTTCATATCCAACCACTAAAGCTAGAAACTGTGCCAAGCATGACTAAAATCATTACAATAACCCTCGCCTTACTTAACATGGATAAAAACAATTTCAGTACGTTATAATGGTGCAAAGATATATATTAAGCCACTCCCACTATCAAGACAAATAAGTTGTCCTTTCCTCAATTCCCTCTCAATCACAAATATCACAAGTGCATCTCAATCGCAAAGTGCCCAGTTGGACTTCCTGAAATGGCTCATAATTTTATCTACAACAGACCAATTAGATTCGATGGCAATTTCAAGTTCCTTATTTGTGACTAACCCCACTACGCCTCGTAGTATATTTTCACACCTTAAAAAAAACAATGCAAGTTGCACCTGCAAGAGACCTCAAGCCTTGGAGAACATGTCTAAAACGGCTTGATAATTCTCAACTCGAAGCGCTCTATGCTTACTTTTCTGCTTACAAACAACACTCAACAAATACAGCTTCTACCTCTTCTACTCCACCACAACAGGATAATAGTATTGAAGGAAAGAGAATTGTAATATTGGAAGTCATTGAGAGGAAATTGAGTAGAGGAGAGAGGATTAGTCTCATTGAAGAATTTGTTGATTACTTTGAACAAAATGGAACGTGGGATTCAATTAAGGATGATGTTATTATTCTAGAAGCGGAGGAGAGAAGATTGAGTGGAGGATTATCTTTTCGAAGTTCTCTTGATGGATTACCAGCAGGTGCTGGAGGAGGTGCTGCCACTGATGTAACTGGAGGAACACAAGCAACAGCAACCTCATCATCCTCTTCTTCAATGAGTACCTTCACAAAGATACAGACAGCAATTTCTAATATCGGAATTGCCTTACAAGAAAAGAGGAGAGTTAAGTCGAAAAAATCCTTCATCTTTTCGATAGTAATGAATATATGGATGATGTGGACAAGTATTTTCATGCCCTCGCTGGA
>NW_003163282.1:256748-288698 GCF_000004985.1 Naegleria gruberi
TGGATATGCCATTCTGTTTACAAGTTTGATTGTTCCCTACTTGATGGCTGGCTCTTTAGATTGCGACTCTAACAGTAATGTTATCATTGATGAGGTAGCTTATCAGGTTTTGAAAAGATTTCCCACACAGCCATGCTATCTCACTCCAAATGTCATATTCTATGCTATTTTCATTGCATCGATACCATTGGCAGTGCTTACTGTTGCCATTTCAACCATGTTGGTGGCCAATCTCCATCCAATGAATACTTCATGGTTTGCAATGCAACACAGTTTCTTTAAATTATCCTTTAATGTTGTGAATAGTACGAGTATATTCTTCCACTTTCTTATACCAGCTGAATTTGCGTATGGAAGAGCTATTGTTCACATTGCTTTTGCTCTTTTGAACATTTACATTTTTTGGAAAATGATACCATACTTTAGAAGAATTGAAAATTCATTCTATTTTGGAGCTATTACTGGTCGATTGGGTTGTGCTGTTGGTGTTTTAATTTCCTCATTAGTTAATCCAACAGATTCCTCTGAATTGGGTCTTGAAATGATGGGAATGACCTTGGGTATTATTCTTTTGTGCTATCTGGTTGGTTTTATTACTATGGAAGTTTACACTCGTTTGGTATTTAGATATGTTAGAGATGTTTTGGCAAGGAATTCAGAGAGGGAGAAGGAAGCTGTAATGATTTATCACATCTTTGAGGAGAAGGATAGATTGAGGTTTTTACAAATGTTTCTTCGATTTGCATTGAGAGGTAGTCATGATATTGCAGATTTGGCAACTTCATTTGTCAAGTCAGCTGCTGCCTCAAAATCATTCAATGATCCAGAGTTGTTAATTCTGGGAGCGATGCTTGCTGCCTATAGATGGGAAGACTATGGCTATTCTTATGCCCAAGTGTTGATTAGAAGAGCCAACAGAGCCAACATTCCATACGCGATTCGTTTCTATTTGGCCGAAAGATCAAGAGAATTGGAAATTGACCAAACTAAGGATATCAATTCTGGACACAACTTTGTAGAAATCAAACATATTGTTGAGAAGGTTGAAAAAAAGACAGAAGAGCTCAGATCTCTACACAAACATTTTTGGAAGGAGTTAATTAATGAAGTTCCTAATATGGGCAAGCTGGATCAAGTTAATAGAAGAATGACCTCGCTTTCGAGTGATATAGAGACTACCTATTCTAATTTAATGACAAATTACTCAAGGGAGAGACAAGTGCTCAGAGGATACGCCACCTTTCTTGAAAACTTCAAATTCGATAAGGATCTAGCTCACGAGCTTGTACAGGAAGTTGCCAAAATTGAAGAGGAGGAATCAATAAGAGTTAAGAGAAAATCCTCTGGTTTGCACATTCCCTATAACAGTAAGAGAAAGTTTGAGTCGTACAGCATTAGAAAATCCATTGAAGAACGTCCTATACAACCACAAGCAGATCAAGTTGATGATTCATTTTCTGGAGTGGAAACTCAACGTGATGTTTCTAAAAAAGAATCCTTATTCAGAAATGCAATTAGAAATGGTGGAAATTCCAAAGTAATACTTTCTTCACTTGTAATATTTGGATTTTTCACACTTACATTTTTCCTCTATTACTTGATTTTTGGTGTATATATTAGTATGAACGCTGGTGAGCATGTTAGTAGTGCTTATTATATGTGTAAACCATCAACATCAACCATTGGTTTGCTGAGAGAAATAAGAATGAAACAAAATCTTAATCAGGTGATGACACTATTTCCAGAAGCAATAACAATTTCCCCAATTATGGTAAATATTTCATTAGAAGAACACAAGACAAGACTCAGTGAATATGATTCCTTTTTCAAACAAATTACAAAAGAAGCACAACAAAATAGATTTACGAGAGAGCTCTACGAGATATTTACCAAACCAGATATTACTATTTTCGTTCCATCTGTTCCAAAAAATAGTGGAACTTTGGATTTTACCACAACAGATCAGAAAAATGTTAGTGTATTCGAATTAATTAATATTATTTCTGAATCAGCTACATATTTCAAAAATTGGAAAGGTGCAGATTACAACAACACAATCCAATCGTTTGAGTTTATGTACGTTTGGGATAACAAGTTGATTGCCAGAAATTCTTTTGTAAAATTTTGTGAATCTGCCATTGCTGCCAATTCAGATGAAACAAACCAATTTTCCTTTATATTGAATGTTTCTTATGGTGCTACTGCTGGTGGTTACTTGATCATTTCTATTATCTATTTGATTGTGACAAGATATCAAATGGCAGAAGTTCCCCATGTTTTGAACATTTTCAAAAATAACCTTTCGAAAAATGTTGTGGGAAAGATCTATCATGAGATGAATGAGAAGAATGACGATGATGCCACAACTCACCTTCCAAAAACTTCATTGACCAGACCTAATAATTTATTCTTTCTTTATGGAGTTTTGGTTATAGTATCATTGATACTTGTTGGTGGTCTTATTCTCATTGAATCGAATGTTAATTGTACTGATTCCATTCAAACTTCACTAAATATCAAACATGGAACATCTGTTCTCAGAGTTATTCACAGAGCAAGTTTCAGAGTTGGAGAATATTTTGCTTATTTTGGTCTACCAAAAACCCATCTCAACAGTGATTACATGACCACCACAGCAGAGCTTGATGGATTTTTAACAGATATCAAATCCCTGATGGCTCAATTGTTTACTGATTGGACAGCTTTAGTTTACGGTTCTGGTGGATCTGATGTTAGTGTTGGTAAATATTCAACAATTGACAGATTAATTCAAGGAGTATCTTCTTGCAGTGATAATTCCACAATGGATGATACAGAATTAGTGGATTTGTGGAAAAACTGTTATGGATTGGAAAGAATGATTTCAACCTTTACTACTGACGTTTCCAAACTAAACGAACAGGTATACAATCAAAATTATGTGAAGAATTTTGCAAATTTCTTAAATGGATTTTTGGATATCTTTGTTCAGACAAATATTCTTTCAGACCACTTGATCAAATTCTTGGATTTATTTGTAGAAAATTCATCTTCACCTAATTTTGAGATTACTGGTGTATTTGGTGCATTGTTTTGCTTGGTTTGCATCTTTTTGTTCTATTCAATGTTTAATACATTGCAAAATAATCATGCTCAATTGATGTGTTTGAGAAATATGTTAAATTATGTTCCAGTTGATGCCTTGGATTCGAATGAAGTGGTTAGAAACTTTATTCTTTACAATGCCATTCCAAGTCCATTCTCCAAGGTCTTTAAGAGTAAGACCGAGAATCCAACTGATGAAAACTCAAAGGTGAGAAGTGTTTTGAATTCTTCTGTTGAGGGAGCCTTCATTGCAGATGAAAATGGTTTTGTAGAGCTGATTAATCCAGCAGCTCAAAATATTTTCGGATTCCAACAACAATCTGATGTGGTTGGTACTCCTTTCATTAACATATTCGATACTAAGGATCATGAACACATCAAAAAGATTATTCAAACCATGAAGGATAGTATGAAATTGTCAAATCACAAAAATGGAGAAGTTGCTGAGGTGGATTGTGTAAGAAAGAATGGAACACAATTCCCAGCTATGGTTAATATGTTTATTGTTATTTTTGATAATTCACCTAACTTGGTTTGTTTCTTGAAAGATGTCACATCAGAAAAGAAGCATAATGCTATAATTGCAGAAGAGAAGGCAAAATCTGATAGATTATTGAGAAATATTCTACCAGAGTCTGTTGCTGCTCGTTTGAAATCGGGTGATACTTTTATTGCTGAAAAGTTTGCAGATATTACTTGTTTCTTTAGTGATATGTAAGTATTCAAGTATCAATTTTTATTCGAATGATTTTTAATTATTTTCATAGGGTTGGATTTACAAATCTATCATCAGGATTGAATCCAAATGAATTGGTAGGCATGTTGAATACAATTGTTAATGGATTTGATGCCTTGACTGATAAATATCAATTGGAAAAGATTAAGACTATTGGAGATGCCTATTTCGTAAGTAATTTCAATCTCTTCTCATAATTTCTAACACAATATATTTCTATCATAGGCTGTTGGTGGTATTGGAAATACTCAATCAGATCACCCTGAGAGAACTCTTAGATTTGCAATTTCAACCTTTGATGTGATTAAGGATTTCAATATGAAAAATCCAAATACTCAAATTAATATCAGATGTGGAATCAATACTGGTGGTTGTGTTGCTGGTGTAATTGGTACGAAGAAGTTTGCATATGATTTGTGGGGTGTAAGTTGTCAATTTATTTTACTTTTATTTGAATGATTCAGGATACTATTAATGTTGCTTCAAGAATGGAATCAAATTCAAAACCAGGCCGTATTCAAATATCACGATCTACTTTTGAAAGAGTTCATGATTTGAAATTTGATTTTGAAGAAAGAAGATTGGATATTAAAGGAAAAGGCCTTTGTGCTTGCTATTTGCTTCACCAAAAACATCACGAGAATCCAATAATTGAAAAGAAAGTAGAGGACCCATCCCCTCACATGTCTAGTTCAGTTTCTGCAACTACGATTGCCAGTACAAATGGAACCAATTAAATTATTTACTGGTCTGTCAATTTTTGGATTGCTTGTTTGAGCTCTTTGATTTCGGCATTATTTTCGTTTGTCTTGTTAATCAGAGTCTTGATGGTTTGCATCAAAGACATTACCAGTTCTTGTTGTTGGCTTAACTGAAATTCTAAAAACTTATTCTCCTGTTTACATTGTTCAATATCTTCTCTCTGCTGTTCAATCATGGAAATGAGTGTCAAGTGATCTTCCACTTCTTCTGTTGTGTTGTAATTTCTTGGTTGTTGCTGATTGTATTGTACACTATTTTGTCTTTCTGTGGTATTAAAAACCGATTCACTCTTATTTACACTATTTGACGAGGAAGAAGGTAAGCCTATCATTAATTCCTCTTGACCTATTTCTTCTAATAGATTTTCCAAAGCAATTTGGATTCCTCTGGTTGTTCTATAGATGGAGTAGTTCATTATCCTTTCAACATATTTCCTGATATTTTGTTGGTTATTTTCATTGGAACCTGTTTCTTGTGGCTCAGAAAATAAATAACACTGTTTCGAATCATCCACACTCATTGCATAAGATTTAATCAATTCGAAACATATTTGTGCAGCCAAATCAATAAGAGCCGAATCTTCACCATCATATTTTTCCAATAATTCCACAAGCCATTCCTTTCTGTACCTATAAATCAATCGCCACTGATCTAAATCTCTTGTCAGATTTGAACACTCGACCAGAATATCTTCACACAAAGTTAAATCCACAATACTCGAATCAAACGAATGTCTATTTCTTGCAATAATATCAAACAATTGATAAGGTTTTTGAATTCCAATCAAATACTGTCCATAACAATTCAAAACAGAACCTATCGTTACCTCCTTCAAAATATTAAAAGCAAATAACCAATCCACAATATTGTAAAAATCCTCATTCTCCTCCGAAGAAGATGCAGAACATTCACTCTTACTTGCTAAAGGTAACAAGTATTGCAAGTAGAGTGCATAATTTTCCAAATTTACATCATTCATAAAACAAGATTCATCATCATCAGCATCTCGTACAATAACACTCTTCAATAATTTCATTCCGAGATTATAAATTTGCTCAACGCTATTTTCCGAGTCATTATTGTCTTGTTGTTTAATTAAATTGGAAAATTCATTAGAAAATTGATTCCACAACAAATTGGCCAATGCATAATCTTCAGATTCAATAGCTAATTTAATTTGATTTTCTAATGAATTTTCAACCGATTGTATTTCTTCTTGTGATGGTGGTTGAATAAGTTCAACTAAAGCCATTTTTTAATTATTATTATTTATTGAGTAAGCAACAGTTTACAACTTGTTCAAGATCTTATCAGCAGCCTTTTGCAAACGGTTAGTCTTGAGGTCTCTCTTTTCCAGCAATTCTCTCTTTCCTTGCATCTTCATCTTGGCTCTATCTCTACAACAGCAGCAGAAGATACAGAAACCAAGGATACAAGCAAAGACGGCACAAACAACAATGACAAGAATGGAAACACCAACAGCAATATAAATACCATTTTCAGCAATAACAGTCAAAAGATAGAATGGATCAACACTACACTTTCCAGAATCAGATTCAGCATATGGATTGTAAACGTAGGCCTTTGGATTTGTACAACCAGTAGCACATTCTTCACCAGTACAGGCGATTCTAGATCTCAAAGTGGCAACATCAGAAGCTGCAGGTGGTTCGAAAGAAACAGTCTTAAGACTTGGCTAATTTAAAATTAATTGAAAAGTTCAAATCAAAACAACTTACCAAATAGAATGGAACTGGAGTACCAAGTTGAACGCTCTTGGCAATGTTGGCCTTCAAAGGATCCTTTGGAATAACATATTGTTCAGTATTTTGGACAACTGGAGCAACAAAGTCCAAAACCTTACTTCTAATTTCAGACATGGCAGTTTCAATTGAACGAGCCCCAGATGGACACCAAGCTGGATAAGCAGTAGTGTCAGTACATGTTGAACTTCCTCCAAAGTTATCGAATTTGAAACCATCTTCAGAGTAGAATCTACTACAAGTGTACTTGTAACTAGAAGCATCACTGCTACAATCGCAAGTTGAAAGGAGGGTTTGACAGTGGTCAATATTCATAAAGTGTTCAGAACAGGATCCGAGCTTAGTGAAAAGATCTGGCAACTTTGGAACAATACATGTAAGCAAACTATAATTTTCAATTGAGAGAGTCTTTGTTTGACATGATTTTCCGTAACTATCAATAACACACAAGCCAGAGTTTGCACAACAAAAGCCACTACATGACTTTCCAATTTCAGCAAGATAGGACAAGTAATTATTAGCAACACAACTAATATAACCATTCTTTGGGAAAGCATTTGCACAATAAGAATACTTCAACTTTTCAATACAGGATGGACAACTTGTAACACCCTTTCCAAGCAAATAGGCTTGCATACTGTTGAAGGAATCTATACAGATCATTATATTCATCACATCATCATATTGAAAACCTACCTTCAAGGAACTTATCCATATATTCAGCATAGGTAGAGTATGTTCCGTTTCCTGTAACGATTGGTTTTGAGAAGAAAGCCTTATCGGTATATCTTCCGTTCATCATTGAACAGAAAGTAAGATTTGAAATTATTGTTTCTCCACAATGCAATTGATCACCCATACTAGCAACCAAATTTTTACATTGACCCTTAACGAGTGGTATATTATTAATCAAGGCTAATAAAACAATAACCGCAACAGCGAAAATTTTCAATGCCCTCATTGGAATTTGATTCATTTTTTTAAGGTTCCTTTTTGAATTTTATAAAAAATAAAAAGTTCTTTCCCGCCTTAATAATGAACCACCCTCGCTCTATTTTGCTTCATCTCTTCTTAGATGGAAGGTTTTCCGAATAGGAACTCAATAAGAAGAAGAGAATGATTTGTATTTGATATTACTATTATATTTAAAATGATTATAATTACAATTTGCAAAATCTTACTTTTCCTTCTTGCTTCCAAGATGTTAAGATTCTAAAGATCAATTTGATGGTGATGCTAATCAAAATAATGAAATTTGAATATTATTATTCTTATTACTTCTTCTTATTCAAATAGAATAAGGCACTTCCTACAGCTGGATCCACTCTTGGTTTTTCAATAATTTGAATCAAGTCTCCAAAACTCTCCTTCAATTTCTCAATTAATCCCTCAGCAACAATTGAATTTTCATGAGTGAGAATACTTCCACAGAATACCAATGAAAACTTTTCCGATCCATTTGTGAAATTCAATTTAGTTGCAGTGGTTTTCACTAAATGAAACAAATCATTGACCATTTGTTGAATAATCTTCTTTGAGACAGCATCATCAGATTCACTAATGGCCTTGAAAGCAAGTGGTGCAAATTGAGCAATTCTACTCCATTCTGTATTCTTGTAAATATATGGAATTAAATTACTCAAATTCTTTCCATCATATGCATCTCCTAAATGAATTTTCAATTCATCCTTAACCAATTGAGTAAGAACAGTTTGTTCTCCATATTCATCCTCACAATCAACTGCACTTAACAAGACTTGAGAGCCAAGCCAGAATCCACTTCCTCTATCACCCAACAATGGTCCCCATCCTCCAGTTCTCTTATAATTTTGACCATCATCATTGGTTCCGAGACAAATCGATCCAGTACCTGCAATCAAACATATCACATGATGCAAACTACCCAATGTTCCACTACAGATAGCAGCTACAGCATCATTGAATATGTGAATTTCAGGATATTTGTTGTTATTTTCTTCGCAATTTGATGATGATGATGATAAAGGAATGTTAAATAATTCACAAATCCATGATCTCACTTCAGCAATATCATCTGGACGATCTACACCACTCAATCCCAAACAGACAGCAGAAACTCTTTCCAATTGTTGTTCTTGTGCTTCAGATGAACAACACTCTGCCAATACTTGTCTAATACCATCAAGAATGACTTGTTTAGCTTTATCAGCTCCAACACTATTCTTATTGGAAGATGGACAGTGAGCTGTTGAGAGGATGGCTTGTGTGGAATTGTCGAGAGCTACGATGGTGGTGCCTGTTGATCCGCCATCAATGCCAATGGTGATGTTTCTTGTTGTTGATGATGACATTTTTTTATTGTTTGCTTTCGGAGATTCGGATTAAAACTTTAGGTTGACTGTGTGAAAGATTTTTAATAAGTGATTGTTTGAAGAAGCAAATTCTATTCTTCAATATTTCTCAAATGTTATTTTCCATTCAATGAATTTCTTTTCATTTCTCTTGATTTTCCTTCCAACTAATGGGACGATTGTTATTGAAGAAGCAAATCCCATTCTTCAACCTTTTTCAATATCACATCAATAGAAGGTCGTTTACCTGGCTCATGACTCCACATCTGGCGAATCACTTTTGTCATTTCAAAAATCAATTCATGGTGAATTACTTGTTCCTTATCAAGAAATTCCTCACACCATTTCTTACACTCTTCACAAGTTGAGAATGGAATGATTGGCCTCAAATTCTCCTCACAAACACTCTTATGGAAGTGATACGAACTACTAAATGGTGTTGGTTTGGTGATTTTCAACTTTTTGAGAACGTTTGGATCTGAGCTATGGTAAGGTTCAATAATTTCGAATAATAATTGCCACATAATGATGGCCAAACTGTAGATATCAATAGAACGGGCGTCCTCTCTCTCAATTTCACCAGAGAAAAGCTCCGGAGCCATAAATGAGCTGGTTCCAATCTGACTGGTAATTGCTGAAATTGTGTGAGAACAAAAAGCTCGTCCTAATCCAAAATCACACAGTTTGGCAGTTCCACTTTTATCGAGAAGGATATTGGCTGGTTTCAAATCTCTATTCCACAAATGAAAGATTATTTTAGGTGAAATTTAGTATTAATACATACCTGTGGACAATGAAATTCGGTTCCAAATGATGCAAATAATAAATTCCACTCACAATGTTCCTCAATATTGCCAATTTTTCATTGAGAGTGCATTTGGAATAGCCACGTTGCATGGATGCAATCATTGCCTCTAAACTCTTATCCATGCACTCCATGGCAATGAATCTCTTTGTTGGTGTCGATGAAACACCATAGAAATTGATAATATTTGGATGCCTTAATTTGCTTAATAAAATTGCTTCCACTTTGAAATCATTTTCTGAAATACTCAAATTATTCAAATCGAATACCTTGACTGCAATTGTCATTCCATTGAATTTGGTTGCAAAAACAGAACCCATTCCACCTTCTCCGAGTCTCTTGATTGGTTTGTCCATATTGAGTTGTTCTATTGGAATGATGAATTTATCTGCCTCTTCCACATAGTAAGAACTAGATCCCATACTTGATTCATAATGGTCCAACAATCTTTCATCTAAAACCAGATCAGTTTCAGTCAGTTTCTTATTCTTTCGTTTTACAGAAATATACGAAATAAAGATAATGAAACAAATGGCAGTAACGATGAGTAAAACAATGGCAGATGAGAGTCCCAATCCGAGGGCAATCGTGTTGATACTACAATCCTTTCCAAAGTAGGAAGATTGACAAAGACACTCATCCTGTTTTACACATGTTCCATGTCCTGAGCAAGCACTTGATCCTGATTGACCAAAACAAATAGCAACCCCACAATCTTTTCCTGTATATCCACTATTACAAACACAATTATCTGGTGCTGTACAAGATCCATTTCCATGTGAGCAAACTTCCACAGATGTCTTTGGATAATTAAAGCAAATTGGTAATTGACAGTTATTGCCAAAAAAACCTTGATTGCAAGAACATTGATTAATATCGAAACAATTTCCGTTTCCACTACACACTGATTCTGAAATATTTGCTGGTATTCCAAAACATATTGGAATACACATTGTCAAATCTCTACTCAAAAGGTAACCCTCTCTACAAAATGGTGTCAGTTGTCTCACGACATTTTGAGTAGAATCTGATAAGTAAATCGATCCAGAACTAGGGGAAATTGTAAATCCTTGTGGAGATGCCAAATAATCACTCGTTGCCAAAATTTCATTCAAATCCAATTCTTTCACAGTTGAATTTCCAGCAATTGTGTAAACTAGATTAATTCCATTTCGTCTACTTATTTTCCTAATCATTGCATTCAGTGAATCAATGAAAATAATATCCACAAAATCAGGAGGTACCAATTTCACTATAGTTGGATAATTAAGCTCTGCCTGTTCAGCAATTCCATCTATGTATCCAGGATTTCCACTGCCTGCAATGGTGGAAATTGATCCATTCACATGAATCATTCTAATTCTATTATTATTCGAATCGGCGAATATAATTTCATTATCCAAATTGATGGCAATTCCGGTTGGCTGAGCCAAAAGTGCAGACTTAGCATCATTTGAATCTCCATTAAAACCATATCCCTTTCCTGCAATTGTTGAAATTATTCCATTTCTATCAATCTTTCTAATCTTGTTATTTCCAAAATCGGTCACATAAATTTCTCCATTGAGAGGAGAAACAGAAACCGCATAAGGTTTAATTGAAGCATAGGATGCCAATCCCTTATCACCTATTCCACCAACTATAGTCTTGACGATACCAGTTTTAAAATTGTAAAGTTTCACCAAATTACTGTAAGTATCAGCAATTGCCAGATATTGAGTTCCACCACTTGGTAACTGGAGATATCTGACGCTTGAAGGATAGCTGAGCTTGGATTTGATTCCCAATCCCTCCTCAAATTCTCCACCTCCAATCAATGTATCAGCAATTCCAGTAGAAATCGAGACAGTCCTAATCCTATTATTATTAGTATCAGCTATAAACATGGTATTCTGTGAAATGGTTATACTTTTAGGGAGATAGAGTTCCATATTTCTAACAAATCCACCGTCACCTCCATTACCAATTTCACCTGTGCCTGCATAGGTATCTGTAACACCATTAATAGTGGCATATCGAATTCTGTGATTACCCGTATCGGCAATGCAAATCATTTGGCTATCTACCACGACAACATCCTCAGGAAAGCTCAATTGAGTTTCAGTTGATAAAATATTATCACCATTGAATCCTTCATGTCCAGAACCAGCAACTGTCTTTACCATTTGAGATGTACTACTGCCCAAGTAAATTGATCTAATTCTATGATTTCTAGAGTCGGCAACCAGTAAAACTTTATCAGCAGAGTCAATATGAATTCCTTTTGGCTATAGAGTTTGTAAATATTGCAAATTATCAAAAATTTCAAACTTACACTATTAAATGTTGTGTTCAACAGTGTGTTATCTCCATTAAAACCCTTCACTGTTGGTATTCCAGCAAATAGTTCCAATTTTCTAGTTCTAATATTCACTCGCCACAAACAATGTTTTTCACTATCTGAAAAATAAACATAATTACTTATATAGGCAATGCCAACTGGAGTGCCAATACCACTGTCCTTTGAAACCAGTGTTTGGGATATTCCAGTACTAACATCTACCATTAAAACTCTATAATTCTTTGTGTCTGAAACAAATAGAGTGACATTCTTTTCGAGATTGTAATTCACTACTGCAACACAAACTCCTTGTGGACTGTTGAGAACTTCTGATAAACCATCAACCATTTGTGTATTGGTTGAATTAAAGAAGAATGATCCAGTCATTGGTTGAGATTCTAGAGTATTCAAATTGAATTTCACAAGAAAATTCGAAGCCCAATAGTTAATATTATTAACTACGAGTAAGTTTGATTGGTGATCAGTGGTAATTGATATTGGATCAGTAAATATAGGAATCTTACTGTGTAATCCACGTTTCAAATCTAATAGAGAAGTGCTAATCCTTTCAGATATTCCACTCATAAATGAATATTTCAGTAAACGAGCTGATTGAGAATCAGAAATCAGCAATTCCTCTTCTCCATTCTTATTCTTAATAATGATCAAATCTTTTGGTGATCTGAGACCAGTCATTGTTCCTCTGGTTTTTTCAGCAAAGGGAACCCTACTCGAGTAAATTGTTGAAATTAATCCTGACCTTCTATCCACCATTCTCATTTCATCTGAAACATCCACAAAAACAATTGCTCCTCCAATGGAAATTGTGACTGATATTGCATTGGTTATTTGAGCTTCAATGGCTAGCCCTCCATCGCCCAATGATCCTGTGTTTGTTCCCTTAATGACATGTTCGAAAACTCCCATTTCGAGTGAATTCACACTTTCATCCTGATTGTAAACAGTTGTAAATTTCTTAGATGTCACTGCTTGAGGTCCAGAAAAATAAAAAGTTTCTTCCACAATCGTATTAAGTCCATTTTGATATGTTTTCAAAGAGGTAACATCAAAAGCAAAAGACATACTATTCCTACAGTCAAAAACAGTACGTGTTCCATTTCTGAATATTCTTTCACCTTTTGATTGAAGTAAAACTTGCCATTCATCTCTTTCATTAATGATAATTCCTTGAATTGACTCTGAAAAAGTCCTGTACAGAGATACATAACCATTCCTTAACAAGAATACATTGTAATCTTGTGTGAAATAAACATCAATTTCATCCATATTCGAATACTTGTTAATTGGAACGGAGATTGTTTGGGGATAAATAGAAATTGATGTGGCATTCACTTTTTCTGTGGAATCCAAAAATTTACATTGACCATCTCCAGCCAAAGTTGTGATCATTCCATCTGCAGTGTTTAGTCTCTTCAAAAAACAATCCGAATAGAAATAAATTAAATCAATTGCTCTAGTTGACGACGATTGAAAGGAAACAACCTGAAACTTGGGCCAAACATTGGACCGAACAAAACTGATATCACCTGTTTCAATGTTCAATTTTGCAAGTTGATATCCTTCACTACCTGTGTTTGATGTGAAATAAATAATGTTTGGATCAACTTTTGAGAACATTGCCCTCGCAGCAACGCCAGACAGCTGGTTCTTCTTCTCCAAATATCCAATAACAGGTTTTGATTTATATTGCACAAGTCTCTTCCGAACTAAACTTTCCGTTGTTGGTATTTCTTGTTGACAAAAAACTGGTG
This sequence comes from Naegleria gruberi, assembly GCF_000004985.1. Classification (NCBI taxonomy): domain Eukaryota; phylum Heterolobosea; class Eutetramitea; order Acrasida; family Naegleriidae; genus Naegleria; species Naegleria gruberi. The sequence goes on from NW_003163282.1 coordinate 270,321, forward strand.
ATGTGAAAAACAATGTCACGATTAAAAAACACATCAAAACAGATGCCTCTTTACTGAAAGATAATGATGACATTTTTTTCACTCTCTTACAAGTTATTTATTATTGGAAGGATTGTTAGGGGTATTCAAGTCTGAAAGTTTTCCAATGAAAGATGAACGAAGTCTACCAGCAGTGTTTGTCAATTTTCCTGCAATGGTAGCACCTCTTTCTCTGAGTGATGGTGTAGATAATCCATTGTTTGGTTGACCTGTGGTTGGTCGTTGGTTTGGTGGTAAAACTGGAAGTGTTGGGAGATTCTTTTGTGGGATGGTTGGCAATGGTTTTCTATCATGGTCATCAGTAGGAGAACTAGCTCCATTATTATTGGCTAGGAGTTTGTCTTTACCAGAAAAGCTCAACACTGTTTCAAGTTTGATTTCACCTGTTTGAGCAGGAGAAACTTCATCTTGAGGTTCGGTAAGTTTGTCTTGCAATAGTTTGGTTTGCAACTCCAAATTTTGCATTTGAAGGTTTTGGTTTTGTTGTTTTAACTCCGCCAACTGCACATACAAATCAGAAATGATATTCTTCAATTCTGCATTGACTAATTGTTGGTCATTAATTTCACCTCTGACGATTTGAGCTGATTCACCCTTCTTTTCCATTTTGAGAGCTCTCTCAGTTTGTTGAATTTGTCTCTTTACAAGTACATTATACTCCTTCTCAACCTTTCCCTTGTCGATTTGAGTCTTTTGTAAATCTTGTTGTAATTGAATGATATGTTCACGAAGAGTTCTATGAAGAGCATTTGTTTCCTCTTGAGCCTTCTTGAACTTTTTCTTTTCTTCCTTTAGTTTAAAGTCCAAATCGGTAATCTTTCTATCTCTGAGATCACATTCAGATTGTAATTGTTTGGTCAAGTGCTTTTGTTGGTTCAGCAATTTACGTGTTTCACTCTCCTGAGTAAGGTAAGTGGAGATACTTTGCTCACGGTTTTCCTGCTCCTTTCTAAAAGATTGGATATATTCATGGAGTTGACTGAATTCAACTCTGAGAGAAAATTCTTCTTCAGCAGCAACACGAAGAGAATTCTTGATAATTTCGAATTGCTTTTGCATGCCTCTCAACTCACGATTTTGATGTTCAATACTTTCATCTGTTAAAACTCTATTAACAATTTCTTCATTCTTCTTATCATCAACTTCTTGCTTCCTTGTTTCAAAGAAATCTCTGCCAATATCTGTTTGAACACTCATGTCAATACGCATATTTTTGATACGGAGTTCTTCAATTACTCTAGCACTTAATCTAATCCAGTCTGCAAGTTGGTTAGGAGTTTCTGGATAGATGAAAAGTCTCTTTTCATTACCATTAATGATGGCCAAAACTTCCTTTGGCATTGGTTGATTTTCTTCAATTGGTACTTGTGTCTTGATATACTCTGTTGTATCAGACAAAGCCATATGATAGAACAAGTACTTATCAATGGCATTTGTAGAATCCTTTACAAAGCTTTGAGGTGGAAGTTTTTGAGTGAGACACAAAATTTCACAAGTATCTAACAAGACACAGTGAATTCTCTTGAAAGTATTTGAACTGTGAGTGAGTACTTTACAAGGTCCTTCAATAAGAATATTCTTCTTATTGTCATCAACTTTTGGTGTGTTGGTAACAGCTTGGGGTTGTTTAGAAGGAGTCTTGATAGATGATTGTTGGTTTTGCATATCGGCCAATACTTCTGTAAGGTGAATCTTACTCTTGATGGCTTCATTCAAAGCTTCTGTCTTATCATTGAGTTCAGAGTGCATATTATTGAAAAGTCTTGTCAAACTATAATGTTCAATAAGAGTCTTTGTGAAGGATCTTTGTGATTCTGCTATTAAATCTCCCAAATTTTGGAATTTTTTGATAATCAAGAGAGTCTTCTTATCAGCAAACATGGCAAAATAACCTTGTAACATATCTGCCCATTGTTTGATATCCTTGAATTGGCTTCTCAAGAGCTTGGAAATTACATAAACCATCTCTGGTTTGATTTCAATACGCAAAGAGTTCTCTGAATGTCCAAGGGAAGGATCCATAGCTTGGAACCAAATACCTCTCTTACTCAATGGCTTGGTATAATCATTGATAAGTCCAATCATCCAATCAACTGGTGCCGAGGTGAGTGGAACAACTTCCAAATTGTCAAATGTTGAAGTCTTTGGAGCACTGTTAATATCATCCAATGACTTGAAAGGAACACCAGTCTTAATCAAACAGTGAACATTTGTACCAGTACCATAGAGCTTGAGTTCATATTCATGAGATCTATTACTAAAGCTTTGAACAGGTTGTTTTGATATTCTGTCCAAATGTTCAATACGGTAGAGACTATCAAACATTGGTAGGGTAGCACCCTCCATGATACTTCTTGTTGGCAAGTGAGTGACCCCCAATGTCTTGATTTCCACACCAACAGCATTTGGTCCTTGACCTTTTCCGATGACATAAACTTCAACCTCCTCAAGAGAAATGTCGAACAACATTGGATAGAAAGTTTGGTGAGTGGTGGCCAAGAATTCTTGAACTGTCTTCTTGTCCTCTTCCTCCTCCGTAAGTTCTTGTTCCTCTGATTGTTCTTTAACAACTTGTGGTTTCTTCTTTGTATCTTTGATCTTTTTAGCAACAGTCTTGATGACTGGAATTAATTCAGTCTTGATGGTTGGAATGATTTCTTCCTTAATGACTGGAATAATTTCAGCAGTACTTTCTTTGGTTTTTCTCTCAATTTTGGCAGGTTCTATGGTACGAATTGTTGGTGTGGAAATGCCTGTTGCTATGGAAATAGGTTCTGGCTTTTTCTCTGACGAATCAACTTCCACAGAAACAAATGAGTCAATTTCTTTCATTGTCAATGTTAGAGTTGGTGTTTCCTTTGGAGTATCGAAGGCCGATTCTGAAGTAATAATCTCAAATGAGTCATCACCTTCTTCGGTATTCATTTCTTCATCAGTCAATGGTTCTTCATCCTCTTCATCCTTTTCTGAAGGTGAAGTAGCAGCCGATTTCGACTCTGCTTCCTGTCCAGCTACTTGTGGTAAAGAAGATTCTTGTTGTTGCTGTGTTTGTTCTTCTTGGTTTTCCTCTAAAACTTCAACTGAGTCTTTTGGTGAAAGAGACTCTTCAACCTTTGGTGAAGTAATTCCTGTTTCGCTCTCCAAAAAGTCAGTAGGCAATTGTGAAACCAATTCCTCTTCTTCCTCTTGAGCCTTCTTCTTTTCAGGCAAGTACTTTTCACGAATCTTACTGTATGTTCTCTTCACTGTTCTATTCATAATTTCCATAGGTGATACATCAAATGCATTTTCTCTGGAATTTAAGAAATGAAGAACATGGTATGCAGTGTCAGTATTTAAACCAATGTGAAGTCCGTTTGCTTTCAAAATAAGTCTTGGATTTCTCAAAAAATTTGAATTTCTGTGAGGTTCCATCTGTGGTTGGTCACTAGGAGTTGCTGGTGACTTTTTAGTATCAGCATTCAAATCCATTGGATGTTCATATCTGAAAACTATCATGTGACCAGGAGATTTGGTTTTATCATACATTGGGAATACATATGGAGACTTTTGTGAAATGCTCGAATGCATATGGCTTACCATGATCGAAGAAGGATTTTCACCATTTTGTGGAGAAGTTATTTCAAAGTGAGCAATCTTACTCTTCACCGTTAAAAAGTTGCTAACCTTTGTAGTATTGTTGGTTTCTACTAAAACCTCAGCTCCACTCAAAACCATAGTCAATAATTTTGCATCCAAAGAAGGGTCATACTGTGAGGAGAAGAATGCCTCCATTGAGGTGGCAGATGAAGCAGTAATTGAAACTTCAAGCTTGGCAATCTTGGACATGAACATGAGAGGGATGAGACGAATATCTTCCTTTGGAGCTTCAATAATAGGTTGAGGTTGATTTGGTTTTTTGAAAAGATCAATATTATGGTCATGGAATGATTTGGTACTTTGAATTAGGAAGGACTTGATCATTGGAGGATCATCAACAAATGTACGTATGAATTCCAACAATAAAATCACTTGAGATTGGTTCATGTGGAAATTCAAATTTTCAATAAAGGTAAGAAGTACAATTTTTGGTAACTTGGCATGGTAATCTGACAAGGTTTCATCATTGATACCCAAATCAAAAGTCAAGGAAAGAGGTTCCATAATTCTCTGTGGTGGTGAGTGAATGGAAGGCATGATTTGAATCAAAAAGTCGGATATTTTGACCTTGAACTTGTTTGGCAAAACTTCCCATAGAGAAGAATGTAACGAACTGTAATCTGAACCACTTGATGGGAATGTATCAATTGATTTTGGAGCAAAGAGTGAATCCTTATCCTTCTTTCCCCATTCCGATTGTTTTCTAATTCTAGGATCACTAGTGATGATCAATTCTCTATTATCAATACAAACAATTTCATTCACATCGGTCATTAGATCTGGTGAGTAATTTGAAGGAATAAAAATTTTTGGACTTCTAATTTCCACAAGGAAGGAGAAGCTCTTCTCATCTCCTCCACTTTCTTCATCTGAATTGTAATCAGAATTTGATGAATTGATAGAGTTACTGGATGGTGAAACTTTCAACTTTTCTGCACTTTTAGTTGTGGATGCCATAGAGCTGAGTGAACCAGTTGGATTAAGAGGTTTACCAAGTTGTATGATACTATCCACAGGAGGTTTGACGGACATGTCTGGTAAACATTCTAGAGAAAATTCCAATAATCTAATAAGTCTACGAACATCGAGCATGATATTGATAGGATTCACTCTACATTCTAAAATGAATTCCATTCCTTCACCCTTAACAAACTTTAACCTGACCATTTCTTTCCCTTCCTCAAAGAATTTTCTTTTAATGACAGAGTTTGGTCGGTATACTCTATCAGTTTTAGTATAGTCAGGATAGTATCTGTGTGTTGATAAAAATTCAGGCCAGACGTCCAAATTGACTGTATAACTGTGTGATCCTGTAACTGTAGGACTCACTATTTTTGTAGTTTCTGCATGATGACTCACAAAATCATCCTCTTCAAACTCTTCTTTAAATATTTGAGGTTGAATAATATAATTTTCATCTTTCAATTCATTATCTGTAGTATTGTGATTTCCAATGAGTTCCAAATCCAAGAAAGAAGCTGCTGTTTCTGATAAATTTCCTTGTCCCTTGAAACTTGTAGTAATTTCCTTAAATTGGATGAAAGGAATTCCGAGTTGAATATTCTTATCCTCAGGTGTATCCTCTGGCATGACCAAGCCTAACTGGAATCCCAACATTTCAAAATAGTACCCAAGTACACGTCTATTTTCTCTTCCAACAACTTGTTTAGGTTGATTATTCTCATCACGACTATACAAAAATGTCATTGAAAACTCGTTTAAATTTACAACTATACACTTTCTGACAGTGTCTTGTGGAGTTGAGGATTTCTTAATCATATCATCTGTAATAATTTCCATATCATTTAAATCTCCATCCATTTCTGCCAATTCCTCTTCAAGTTTGGCTTCATCATCCGAATCCTCCTCATCACCATTATTATCAACAAAGAATTTAGAAATTGCTTTAGATTGTCTAGCTGTTGTTGTTGTGTTGGTCATTGATGTTTTGCTAGATTTTGATGAAAGACTAGATTGACTGCCTGATCTTTTTGTTCTCTTTACATATGTTGTTAGTGGATCTTTTGGTTGAATTAAATCCTGTCTTGCTGATGCTGATTTAAAAGCTAACAAGACTCTGATAAGTGCTTTAATATCGTCCTGTCTTAGTGTTATTGCTATTTTAGGAAGAATAATTTCAGCATTGATACTCAGTAGTGATGATTGTTTACCCACTGTTACTGCTCGCTTTTTCATTGTTATAAAGATATTACAAGTTATATCATTTAAAAGCTTGATAGGGTCTGAGTTTGGTAAGAAACTATTTGCTGATGGTGTACTCTTTATACCTGTGCTAGAAAAGACTGAACTAGGTATGAGAGAGATGGATATTGATTCAATAGTACCCATACGATGCACCCAAACAAAAGGATTTTTATCAACCTTTGGGATGGCTTGTTTTAAATCTGGTACAGGTTTAAATCTATAATCTGTTGTTTGAAGGGTAAATCCCTTGACTAGAATTTGCAATACATGAGGTGTATATGGTCCAATTTGTGTTGAAGGTATTGGCCCGAGAGTTTTAATATTAATTTCAACTCTATTTACCACAATCTTGAGACCATCAATAATTCTATCCACAAATCCATACTTGCTGGTACCTGTTTTTGATGAAGAAGAACCTTCATCACCCTGAGATCCTCTGTTCTTTTCCAGAAAATCCTTCAGTGGTGTCTTTTTAACAAAAGGTTTTGTTGGTTCCTCCAAGTTGATAACCAACTTATCGAGAGTGATGATGAGAGGATCATTTGTTAAACGTGTAAGACCTGGTAAACGTATGGAGAGTTGATTGACGTGAGCATCCATTACTTGAAGAAAATCAATAGGTAAAACCTCTTGAATAACTTGTTCATTGACGAATAAATTATTCAGAGACCCTGATCCCTTCATAAACGATAGAGACAAGGCATCCTTTCCCCAGTTTTTAATAAAGACGGAAAGATATTTTCCCAACACACTAGAAATCAATCTATCAGCCATCTTGTTTAAATTTTAATTATCAAACGTGGGTCGTGTTGTTGTTGTTGATTTGTAGTGATGATGATGATGATAACGACTCGAAAGAGAATAGTTCTTCCTTTTTATCGGCTGATTCTTCAATTATTCCTTTTCTTGTTGTTGGAGTGTTGTGTTGTTTGGTATGGAGTTTTTTTTCTATTGTTTTCTGAACAACAGCAACTCCACCTCATCAATCGAAGGTGCTTGGAATCGAACACGAATATTTGAGTGTTTGAAAAGAACAGCTTGTTATTTAAGGTTACATCCTTGATGAATGCAAGATAACTCTTTGATAAATTCTTATTAGTACAATATTTGTCAATATTCCATACTATAAAGTAAGATGATTGATTTGTGAAAGAAGAAAAAATGTTTCATCGTGATGAAGAAGAAAAGGTTTGCATTAGCTTGTGCGATTTCCAGTTTGATGATGATTGTAAAAGAAGATTGCACTCCATGCTGAAAGGAAAACTCTGCTCTTCTTCTATCGAATTAAAACCCTTCTCCAAACAATTTAATCTTTTAAATACTATTTCATTGTCTCCCTATGCTTCTTCTTCGAATACTTCCTTTTATCAGGATGTTAGAATTGTGTACAAGTACAATTTGATCATCATTACACAGGGAAGTGACTTGATTCTCCTGGATTATCAATCTAAACAATATCTAAAATCAATTTCAATTGAAAATGGCATTACTTCCATTGAAATTGATAATGCCGAAGAGTTTCTCTATTTATTGGTCATTAATTATTCGACAAAATGTTTTTCCTTGCAAAAACATGATTTGAATCAATTGGTTAGTAGTGGTGGTAATAATTCATTACTATGGAAGAATAGCTATGGTTTTTATTTTAGAGATGACGAGCATATCTCACAAAGAAAGATAGCCCTAAAGGAAGTCAATTCAAAACAATATGTTTACCTAATGTACTTTACCGATGGACTGGTTGTTTACAATGGCAGTAATGGTGAATTAGATCATTCATTTGTGGATCTTTACTATAATTACTTTATGAAGTTCAATGAAAAAGGCCAGATTTTAACATCAAGTCTTAATGGATTAGGAAAATATACTTTTTGCTTGGAAGAAAACAAATGGAAAGAAGAGGAAACTGAGCCTCTCTATGCATCAGTGGAGGGAATACACTATGAGAAAAGTTCACAATTGATTTATACTATTGAAGATTCATATTTCATTGCGTGGTATGATGAACAGTTTAATGTAGAAAATAAGAAATTGGATTTACAGCAGATAACAGCAATGACTATTGATGAGAGAAGAGGAGAAATTTATATAATTTCTTCAGATAGAAATTTAAATATTTACAATTAATTTCCCTTTCAGCTCGATAAATAGTGAATGTGTCAATTCATTATTTATATCTCAAGTTTAGTAGCATGTTTAGATGTCCTAAAAATACAGTGAATTCTGATTCACTTAGAGTTTGAGCTTTGGCCTTTCCACAGCTCTCTACATATTTACATTTTTCAAACGTGTCAATATATTCCATCCAAATGTCATACACTTCAGGATTTTTAGTCATGTTGTGGTATTTAGATAAGACAATATCACAAATATATTGTCTTACTGTTACATTTGCTGGAAAATATAATTCTGGATCCTTTGATGCCACAGATCGTTCAATGAGCAGTGGAGAATACAGTACAAACTCACAAAATGAAAAGTAATTCCTCTGAATAATCCTATACAAATCATCCATGTGTAAATTTACAATATTTTGCTCTGCCATAACAACAGTTCCAGTAGAAGAGTTTAAATTTCCCTTTGAAAGAGATGAAAAATATTTTCCTCCATTGGCCATATTAAGTTGAGATGTTGATTGGGAGAGAATTTTAGTGGATGATGATTGAACAATACCAGTGGATGGTGGAATTGGTTGAGTGGATGGTGGTGGAGTAGTGATTGAGATTCCAACATTTGAAGGATTTCTAAATTCAAGTTCAATATTTTCCAAAGATGCTCCAGCAATGGTTGAAGAAGTTGGCTTCCTTTCCAATAATATACCCTTTCTCAATTCAGTTAAATCTGTAGATTGATGAGCAGCAACTCTTGAACTATTCAAAATTGAAATATTCGAAAGAGAACTTCCCATTGAATCTCTCACATTATTGTAGAATACATATCCTTCACATTGTGGATGATTGGTTGAACTGCTCACTACATATAAATGAGCAAAGTGAGGAAGAGCTTTCAATTGGAAAACAGGTGGTTTCCAATTTTGAAAAATTTCATTAGCTTGAATAGAATAGGCCTTTACCGAATTAGAAACTGTCCAATGTGATGCTTTTGATTTGAAATATTCCTTATCAAATTCTCGGGGTTGTTTTTCTCTCTTTTGAAATTGATAAAATTTATATTTTCCTATTTAATTTTCGAATATATTTAATGATAATATTATTCGAAACCTACTTTTTGAATTTCTCAAGATGGCACACGTAATTAAAATCAACAAGAATAATACAATAAACACCGAACCCATGATGAGGATAATAGATGTATAATCGACTTGAGTAGTTGAAATGGCTTGGTTGATGGCCATTACAACTGGTTGTTGTTGGTCGATTAAATTATTCTCGTTATCATTCAAATAGTCCGAAATGTATTCGAATGTGTGATGAAGAATATCCGAATCCATCCTATTTTTTTTTAAATTTTATTAAAATCCTAATAATAATTACTACATATTTAAATACGTTATACATTAAAGAGCTAATGAAACAATTATTGATAATTTTTGAAACCCACCTATTAAAGGAAATTTTATTACATATTTACAATTCATTACAAAACTCAATATTTAAAAACAAATTAAAAAATGCGATGCAAAGCTTCAAGTGAATCCCTAGAAGCGATCCAATCCTTCTTCATATCAAATTCCATCATTCATAATAGTAATGAAATTAATCACCAACAACATGAATCAAAAAGTAACAAACAAAAGGAACAAGATTCAAATTCTTCATTGTTTGGAAACTTTTCCTTGATCGGAAGGGATGTATGGCAAGAGGTGATTATGAAATTTATTAATCCGATAGAATTGATGCATATGAGAAGAGTTTCAAGTGAATTTAATTTTTGGATTGAATGTTTGGATGATGAATTGTATTGGAAAGAGTGCCAGATGAAGAATATGAGAGGAATGATCAAGGGAATGATCATTGATCCGATATCGGAAAAGTATTTTCTCAGATATTGGAAAATATTGATGGAAAAAACACGGAATAATACTGATGAAAAGTTTTCCTATAGAAAAATTACCTTAGATATTTGCAAAGATTTACAAATGGAAAGGAGGATTAATGTAAATTATAGAATTTATTTGAATAAGGGATTAATTGATGAGAAACATTTGAAAATTCCACAAAAGGATGAGTCAATTTAGAATGTGAGAACTGCTATTATTATTGAGGGAAAACTAGCAACAACAAATGCACTCTTGTTCACTTATCATGATGGCATATTTCCATATGATTACATTCCAACTATTTTCTCTAATACAGATATTAAGGGATTGGTCCTCAAATCGGAGAGTTCACAAGCCAAGATTACATATTCCAATTTTCCAATGATGTGTTTCGAGAGTGTGAGTGCACATTTAACATTTTACAATAATGCAGTTGTTTTAATTTTTTTTAACAAGTTATTGAGATCGAGTTGGAATGAAGTTGCCCATTCTATCATTCCTTCACTTTCTATAAAACCTGGATGTATTTATATTCTGATAGGACTAAATTGGGGTGCACTATCTCAGAATAGCTCAATGTATAATTTGAAGTATACATGCGAGCATTATTCGGATGAATTTGTGGCAAATAGTGAAATTTTGGAATATATTCATGGAAAGAAGTTTCTTGCATATGTTGATTTGAAACCAAGAAGTGAGAAGGAAATATTTACATTTATGGATTCGATTGTTAAATTGGTCGTTATGAAAGATAAGGGATATAATTTATTTGAAAAGGATTTTCTTGCCAAAGTTGACGATATTTCTCGATAGTTTATCTTTTTAGAGACTTATGTTCCTGGCTTGACTCTAAACAAAGTTTATTTGACATGCTTCAGATATTCAAGTTCCCTCAAATAAGAAATTAAACAAGATAGGGAATTCGTTTTTAGATATAGTCTTGGCTTCCCGTAAAGAAATCTGGATAAACACTTTGATATATTTCAGAATGAAAAGATTCATTTCCTTAATATCACAACTCAGTTTTACAGTAATAAATTTAACAAATAAAGAGTTTGATTGTAAAGTTTTTTTGAATATTTTTGAAAAAAATGGGACAATCACTCCAGAGTCAATTAGTGAGCAGTTGCCAATCGGATCAAGTCGAATTGTGCAAAAGTATTCTCAATCAAGATTTAAATCTATTCAATTATGAAGATGATAAGGTAAGTATTAGTGCCTGCCTTCGGAATTGGTTATTAATAATTAATACATTAAATAGTCGATGGTTTGTATTGAAACTCTAAATTAACGTTTAAACTTTGGATGAATATATTGAATAATATTGAATAATTGGAATATGAAGAATATATTATTGATGTGTGCCAAGTATGAATCGGTTGGAATTATCAAAATGTTATTTTCCGATTTTAAAACACAAGTGATGGCAATTATCGATAAGACTGATGTAGGTTTAACCTCTGTTGAAATTACGATTATATCATCATTATTGATTTTAATAGTGGCCTTCGAATTATGTAGGTTTATAAAATTGTTGAGGATTATTGGAAATATTGTTGTGATGAATGATGGAATTATTATATGAAATATTGGAAAAATTAGACGGCTTTGCATTGGGCTTGTTATAATCAAAATTTGGAGATTGTGAAAATTCTGGTGGAGAATGGAGCCAACACAACACTTGAAAATGTAGGTTATTGTTAAAGGTTATTTCAAAAACGAAACTTGAATAGGCGGATGGTCATAAAGCAATTGATTTGTGTGAGAAAAATTCATCAGTTTATTCATATTTAGCAAGTGATAGAGCTTCATTGTTTGATTGGATGAAAAAGACTCTTCAACCAAACAAGTACAATCATTCGAATTATAAACCATCGGGAAATGAGGACTATGTCACAACAGATACTGATGATGGGTTAGTATTTATTTATTCGAATGTATTATTCACACATGTGAAATCTTAGTTTTGTGGAAATTGAAAAGGTGGAGGTTATTGAAACGGAGAAAACTCAACGAGAGGAATCAAAGCCACTCACAAGCAAATTACAAATTTTGGAAAATATTACAAAGAGCTTTGCCAAAACTTTTAAAATTGAATCGACACTTTCACATGACATTACATCGAGTGTTAGATTTTCCAAAGTTAATGACATGGAATTAATGGATCCTATTGCCTCGGGAAGTGAAGGAAAGGTATTCTATGGAAGGTGGAAAAAGCAATCAGTTGCCATCAAGGTCATTGAAGTGCCCTACCTCACTGAGGGGCTTGTGGAAAATTTAAATTTAATTCTCAACATTTCACACAAGTATTGTGTCTCTCACCATTCATTTTCCTATGATGAGGAAAATTGTAAATTGTACATAATTATGGAACTTATGAATACCAACCTGTTCAAGTATATTTTCAGACAAAGGAAAGAATTGACTCTAAAAGAAAAGGTTCATGCATTACATAGTATTTCTATTGGAATGTTCTATTTGCACGATATGAATCCTCCTGGTAGGTTAGGAATTTCATTAGATTGTTAACAATATTATTTTACATAATATTGAAAATAGTTTTAAATTTGGATTTGAAATTGGAAAATATCTTGATTAATATTGGAAATGATGGAAGACCTTCAGATATCAAAATTTGCGACTTTGGATTGTCAATGTTTAAGAGCAAGGCAGAATTCATTAAATTGACAGATCCAGTGGGTACTTTGAGAGCCATTGCCCCAGAAATTCTTCATAATTTCACATGTTCTGAAAAATCAGATGTCTACTCATTTGGAATTTTAATGTATGAATTATTATTCGGAAGAGTTGCTTATTATGACTATTTGGAAAATGCAAATGAAAATGATGGAGATGACTTGTTGTTGAATATTGTCAATAATCACAAACGACCAACTATTCCATCTGACTATACAATGCCAACTCTCAATCAAGAACGAACAAGTGTGGAAACCTTAATAGATATGATGCAGAAATGTTGGGTGGAAGATCCAAAACAACGACCAACCTTTGACCAAATTACTACAGAATTGGAAAAGATTGTTTTGCCGTGCAAATAATAATTCTATTACTGTGAGTGTGTTGAATGCAAAAAAGAAAGGTCAGAGGGTAGTGCATGATATGAAACTCATCACATTTTCTTATGAAGGCTTGGGTTGTTAAAGTTTGTCATCATTAAGTTTGGTCCTAAGATCGTCCTCCCAAAATTTTTCCCAAGCATCAACAAGAATAAACTTATGGTTGTGGCTTTTTTTAAAAATAATAATAAATTAATATTTTTCACACAACACTGTTTCGCAAAAATTTAAATTCAAGTTATTTATTCTCTTTTAAATGTAATGGTGCCCATTGTTCTATCCAACATTTCAATTCTTTGGTCTTCATAGTCAGCACTACACACAGATCTCAATTCATCTCTATGATCCAAAGTTGGCACAATACTCACCATTCTAGTAACATTTTGAACTTTGTATCTTCTAGAAATTATAATTAAGGCAATAATGGAACTAACACAGACAAACAAGACGGCAACATAACCACCAATGACAGAACCAACAATAATACCAACCAAGTTGATATACGTAACTGGAATACTACAATCCTCTCCAAGATAACCCAAATCGCATTTACAAACACCACTCAAACACTTGCCGTTCAATGAACAGAAGTTTGGACATACCAAAACTGCTGTGCATGAACCATTATTGCTGCATGAATCTTGAGCAACGGCTGTAGCAGAAGCCATAGCATATTCAACCAAACCAGTTGACAAGACATCGAACATACATGATTCGTAGAATGATGCTGTCAATCCCAAACTATTACAAGCCTTTTCAGCCAAAGCTTGTAGAGTAGCATTTTCCGAAGAGGCCTTCATAATAGGCTTAAAGTCAAGAACATTAAGGTCTTCATATTGAGATCCAACAGTATAAGTAAAGAAGGATTCATTCTTTGAAATTCTCCAACTTTCACCAAAAACTTGGTGAATTTGTTCAGCAGTAGGTGAAGGAAGAACAGTACCATCTCTCAATGTAAATTCATTGTCCTTATTTCCATCGAGTGTACCATACAAACCTCCAAGTTCAGTACCAGTAAAGTTAACATCCTTTGATGGAGCAAATGAAACAGCCAACCATCCAAGTCCATCATTTCTCAATTTGATTTGACCCTTGAAATCACCACTATACTTGACAGTAATGGATTTGTAATAAAACTTCAAACCATTAACCATGTAATAACTTGATGTATCATCTTCTTGGGTAATTGTGGCACCTCCATTCAAAACAAGAATTGGGGTATCTGGTTCCTTATACACAAGTTGTGATTCTGTGATATTGGCAACTTGGTTAGTGTCTGGATCGACTTGACCCTTAATTTGTTCTACTAACTTTTGAAGATCCTTTGGAATTTCAAACTTGGTATCAGCTTCAACAGGTTGAACATTGACTTTTGTTTCATTGAGATAAACTTGAACATCATTGACAAGAACCTTAACACCAGTCTTACCATCAGACAAGATTGAAACCTTATCCGATCCGCTCATGAATGAAATACCCTTCATACATGATGTCTTTGAATCTGCTGTACATTTCATCAATCTACCTTGTAATCCCAATTCATTAGACTTGTACAAGTAGAATTCACCAATTGAATTGAATGTATATTCTGCAGCATCAACAGTTCTAAGGTGAATATCACCAAAGGCCAAAACCTTATTGACCAAATCAAATATGTGAACAAGACTACAATCTGATCCTCCAAAACCTGGGAAACAAGCACAAGTATTTGGACCAACACAAGTACCTCTTCCTCCACACCAATTTCTATGGACACAATGGAATGATGAACAGGTTTCAGTGTACCAACCCCATCTACAGACACATTCATTTGGTCCAACACATTTACCTCTCTTAGCACCACCACAACTTGATCTATTAGCACACAAATCAGTATCAATGACAGCAACACAATTAGATCCAGGAGGAACATAGGTAGCCTCTTCAATATAGACAGTTGCTTCCTTCTTGACTGGAAGAGTGACAATATTATTCTTACAATCATAAGTAGTTAGACCATCTGTGAAATTGGATGGTGAGAGATTTCTAGTTGGTGAACCATCAGTAAATTCAATCTTAACTTTCAATGGTCCCCATTTGACAAATCCAATGGAAACACTCAAAGTTGTGGAACCTTGCCAATCGAGTCTTATCTTTTCAGGTGTACCAACAACACCAAGCCAATCAATGGAATATCTATAGATACCATAATCCATGTAAAGTGCTCTGTACCACCATTCACCCCAATATTGCAATCTACCATTCAACTTTTCACTATATCCATTAGTACTATTCACTCTAGCTCTATCAATACCATTGGTAATGGCTGGAGTTGTAATTTCAAATCTCTTGAAATTCACAGATTCGTCACAAATGAAAGCATTCCATTCCTTAACATAGGCACACAAAATTGGATCGACCATGATCATAGTACTTGGAATAATTCTAGCACCAGCTCTTCTGATTTTAGAAGGTACAGTAATATTTCTAGATAAAGTGCCGTCAGTATCAATAATAACTTCATGTCTATAAACATCAGACAATGATGATTCCTTAGAAGCCAAACCAGCAAGTAAATACATAACGTTAGCATTGTGGAAATACATTCTATTGGTAACATAATCACCTTGATTCATTGAAGCCCAATCATCATTTCTAAGATCAATGGATGATAGCTTTCTTTCACAATTATCAACAAAATCAAAGAATTCCAAATCTTGAAGAAGTAAAGTATTACCATCACGATGATATAAAACACCGATAAATGGATCATTTCTACTGTATGAAGGAAGTGATCTATAATATGGTGAGGATGGATTCTTGTAATCAGTTCCACATCTATAACATTGACCATCATTACAATTATTTGGATTACCCTTATTTTGTGTAAAACCAATAAAGATGGCACCACTAACAACAATTGGACTCATAATGATATTAAGGACAGTATAACTAACTGGATTGTCTGCAAAGATACTTCCCTTCAAATTGAGTTTTCCTTGAACGTGGGAGTATTGACCATTTTGTCTATTCTTCCAAATGTTCATATTCTCAAATACTGGTTCAGACCAAGGATTCTTATCAGTACCACAATTAGTTGAATCATACATTTCCATCTTTGGATTTGTGCATGTGTAAAAGTTTGGATACAACATCATACCATGTTGATTATTACTGTGGGCAGTGTTGTTAACAAATTGTCCCCAGTACCATCTATTAGGTCTAATATATGGAGTTTGAGAAGCACCTGTAGCATAGGAATCCAAATGATACCAGAAACCAAAAGCATCACTTCCAGCTGCACGATTTCCAATGAAAATATTGTTTGGATTGGTAATGTAGAAGGTGGCTGGATTATTGTCTTGATTGTCTGGAAGCATGACAGATCTTGAATCTGGAATGACCTTTGAAAGTATACCAAGATTATTTTCGAAAATGTTATACTGTTCAGCACCATCTTCAAGGAAGAAAGTATGTCCATAAATATTGAAAGCAACAACTCCTTCAACGTGTAAATAATTGGTTCCTTGCAATGCAACAGCTCTTTGATAGGTATCATAGACTGAAACCTTGTGGACATAGGAAGTATTGGCATCACCAAACAATTGGAAGTAAATTGGATAACGACCTGGAATACCAGCTTGACCCATTCGTGTGAATTCAACATTATCAAGTCTGACATATTGAGCAGTTCTGAGGAAGGCAGTGTGACCACCAAACATTGAATCTTCACTTGTTGCCAAATCACCTCTAATCTTAATATTGTGCGATAACAAACCAACTTCACCACGTTCATCAAATGTAACAACAGTTCCATTAGCCTTTTGATAGTATTCTGTATTGGCATAGTGACCATAGACGAGTGGTTTAACAAATCCAAAACATGTACTATTGAAACGGACTGAAATTGTTCTTCTTTCAGCTTGATTGTGATAGTAATCAGTGGAAGCTAGAACAATTTCATCACCAACTTGCCATTCAGTTGGTTGTTTAAGATGAACGGAAGTATCACCAACTTGAGCTGATTTACCCAACAAAGTCCAAGAAACTTCATGTTTCTTACCATGCAAGCTCAAAGCACCTCCACTGGTTACAATGATATTCTTAACACCAAATCCAATTAAAGTTCTATTGAGATTTCTTTCACCGTGAAGTGTAATTGTGGCATTGTGTTGATGAGGGCTGGTTTCATTACCTATTTGGAGAGAACCAGTAACAATCATCGATTTAAAGTGCATTTCCAAATCAAGCTCATCACTGAAAACTAAACAACCAAATACATGAACAACGTCCAATTTTGGAGGAATGACATCCAAAATAACAGTATAGTTTTCTGGAACAACCAAAATTCTTTCGGGTTCAAGATAGAGAGAATCATCCTCTTCTTCTTCATCAATATAGTTGTTGGTAGAATTGGTTGTAGAGTTGGTGGAATTGTGTGAAATGAGAGTATTATTAACAAGAATGAATGTTGAATTATCGCCATAGCAATTTGTAACATTGAAAATGGTTCTATTAAGGGAACAAACTGTTGAGGTATTTACAGTAATTTGATTACAGACAACACTGGTAACATTCTCTGAAATGTAGGTAGTATTGCTGCAGTTTGAATTAGTTACTGAAATACACATGGCATCTCCATTGGAACAAGTTGAACAATTAGCACTATCACAAGTGAATGAATCAATATGAGTGAAGATGACACAATCAGTATGGTTTGTATAGTAGAATCCATCGAATGTTGAATTCGTATAACATTCAGTGGTGTGTTCTGTAGCATAACAGTCATAGATATCTTCACGAGTAATCTCAGTTGTGCAATTGGTAGTGCTATTGAATTGAGAATCATCAATATTTGAACTATTGCTATTGGATGTATTGTTAGAATCAGTTGTTGAACTATTACCAATAGTTGAGTTACCGTCAACAGTAGAGTTATTATCAGTTGTTGAGTTTCCAGCAATTGTTGAGTTATCATTAGCTATTGTGGAGTTATCAGAAGTGGAATTGTTAAAGGTGGAGTTATCACTTGTAATAGTACCATTATTTACAATTGTTGAATTATCTGAAGTGGAATTATTTGAATCAGTTGTATTATTACTAGTTGTGGAATGATCAACTAGAGTAGAATTACTTCCATCAATATTGGTGGAATTGTTATCACCAATGTCAGTACTATTATCAACATTTGTTCCATTATTATTATCAACTGTGCTATTATTGTCAGCTGTATTGTTGTTTTGAACAGTGGAGTTAGAATCGAGAGTTGAATTGTTTTCACCAATTGTACTGAAATCACCAACAGTAGCATTACTACCATCAGTGGTGGAATTATCAACTAGAGTTGAATTACCATCGATTGTGGAGTTATCACTTGTTGAACTATTAGATTCAGCTTGAGCAGTAATATTAACACAAGTTGTTGAAATACTCAAAACA
>NW_003163282.1:289165-330171 GCF_000004985.1 Naegleria gruberi
TATAGTAGAATTGTTGTCTATTGTTGAATTGGAATTGGTAGTTGAATTATCAACATTAGTGGTATTATCATAAAGCGTTGAATTGTCAACGTTAGTAGAGTTGTCCATTGTGGAATTGGAATCAGTCGTTGAATTATTAACATTAGTGGTATTATCACCTGTGGCTGTTGTTGAATTGTTCTCCACTGTTGAGTTATAGCTAACTGTACCATTTGAATCTGATTGTGTTGAATTGGAAAGTGAGTCGGTAGTGTTTTGGACAGTTCCATTATTAGTAGAAATGGTCGAATTATCAGTAGAATTATTAGATATCGAGGTGTCATTCAAACCAGAGGTACTATTATCAACACTTGTTGAATTATCTATTTCTGTAGAATTGGAATCAAAAGTGCTATTAGAATCAATTGTAGAATTATCAATATTGGTATTATTGGAATTATTACCATTATCAATATAAGTATTGTTATTATTAGTATTATCATCAGTGTTAGTGGAATTACCAGTATGAGTAGAATTATCTCTGGAAGAATCATTAATAAAATGTGTATTATTATTCCCAATAATGGATGAATTATTCACAAGTGAGGAATTGCTCACAACTGTTTCATTCTTAACAATCACTGGATCCATGTATTCAGTCAAATTTCCATACAATTCAGACCACTTGATCACTTGTGATGGACAATTATCACCAATACCATGTCCATATGGATTCAACTTGGTTGTTGTGAAAATAATTGCTTGATTACCAATACCATAACTATTATATCCAGTAAACTTGTTATATGGAAGAATTCTAAAACTGTAAGTCTTGTTTTCATCCAAATTATATCTTGTGAAATTATTGACATTATAAGATTTGTAAGTAATAGTAGTATATCCAACTGCATTCAATGTAGACATTTGAATTTGGATATAACAAATAGTACTAGCAGAAACATCTGGCATTTTCCACTTTAACAATACACTGTGATAGGTTGGAATTGCTCTAAAATTGTAAATGCTCGCAACTGATGATGCAGAAGGGAATGGAGCAACACTTGAATTATTGCCAGGATCAGACAAGTCCTTCAGGTTGTATCTTCTTGTTGGAGGACCTCCATAGTACCACGAACAACAAGGATCACCCAATTCATCACCATTGGTTAAGCCATCTCCATCAGAGTCCTTCATGCAGAGATCAGTGTTCCAGGCATAATTGTTATTCATGAAATCTCTTCCGAAAGATGTTAAATTACCATCCTTTTTGAAAATGTTCTGAAAGAGAGGTGAATTAGCAAAGGTGAGACCATTAGGAAGTTTGGCCACATCAAAATCCAAAGCAGTTACCATTCCCATACAGCAATAGAAGGAAATTACAATTCCTATCATGATCATTAATATCCTTGAGGATGAGGATGACCAAGACAGCTGATGTCTTGCTGTATTCTTCTTCATCCTGTTATCATCATCATTCCCGAACAAGGAACGCATCATCTTTATAAAATTAAAATTGTTCGGTTTAAAACACCAAGTTCTCCAACACAAATGTTTCTCTTGTTTTTTTTAAGGCAAATCCCGCACTAAGATATTTCAGTTGTGAGGATGTTAATAATTCAATAACGAAACAAACCTGTGTAATAAATTAAATAGTGTGAGGAATAGTTTGATGTTTTTTTTCACTTGGTCAATGTTGAGGAGAATAGTTGATGGCCCTCCATTTACCAACGGCCTCAATCCATTCACATTGTTGATGCAACACAATGGTGGTGAGGAAGATATTAATATCCTTTAGGTTGTATGGTCTCCTGAATGCCACTGTATAACAAACCGAAAAACGTCAATTTTAATTAGGAGAGCTTCACAAATTTGACACCACATTGTCAGAGACAGTTTTGGCAAATCTCACAACATTGTGCTTAGAGCGCATGTATTCCATAATATTGTATAATATAACATTGTCTTAGGAGTGGTGTTAAATAGCTTTCAATTTTTTTGGAGATTTCGTTGAAAATCTAACTGCTGTAATGCTGCTGTTAAAAAGAAAATCAATGATATTACAGGTAGTTATTCATTAATTAAGTTGTTTCTTTTGATAGAAGGAATTGTATTAACAAATAGAGTATTCACAGACCATTGTAAGTAAGGAACAAATGGTTTTATACGGCAATCGTTACAGAATTGCCAAACCTGAGGGACAGAGCTGTTCGATAATGAATCTTCCAAAGAATCAAGGACTCTTTACTCCTATTATTCCGTAAACTATGAAATTACAAATAAGTTTATAATACCTTTCTAATCCTATTATTTTTAGTATCTGCAATGTAAACAGCACCATTTGACTGAACTGCAATTCCACATGGATCATTGAGAGATGACAAGATGGCAGGCCCATTATCTCCATCAAACCCAGCTCCGCTTCCACCAGCAATTGTTGAAATAGTTTTGGTTGTTGGATTAATCTTCTTAATTCTTGCATTAGACTTGTCAGCAACATAGACATCACCATTTGGACCAATAGCAATACCAAAAGGTGAATCCAAGCATGCAAACTCTGTTGTGGATGGGAATCCTGGACGACATCCACCAGCAATTGTAGTCATGGTATAATAACCATTTTGAACTACGACTTGTCTCACCGTATTGATCAAATTTTCAATAAAGTAAATCTTTCCTCCACTTGCTGCAACACTTATTGGGGATGAAATCTTGATATATTGAGCAAGTCCTTCATAAATTAAATTGGGTTGTATATAAGGAGAGTATGTGTAATCTGTTCCAGCAACAGTGTAAAGTTTTGAAGAGGTAATTTTTCTAATCTTTGAATTATTAGTATCTGCAAAGTAAACAGTATTTGAACTAGATTGATCCACAGCAACACTTGTTGGATTATTCAACGATGAAGCAATGGCTGATAATCCGTCATACAAAGGACTACCAGCATCACCATCCCCTGCAATGGTAGAAATCTTTCCATTTGAGATTGTAATCTTTCTAATTCTATGATTTTGGCTATCAGCAATATAGACATTTCCAATCGAATCGAGAGCAACACCTGTTGGTGAGCTTAATTTAGCAGTTGTAGCAATGATATTGTCTCCGTTATAACCTTCCTCTTCTGTTCCAGCAATGGTTGAAAGCTTTCCAGTAAGTGCTGTGAATTTTCTAATTCTATGATTTTGAGTGTCTGCAATGTAAATATTTCCACTAGAATCCACTGCAATACTTGTTGGAAATAGAAGGGAGGTAGAAGTTGCTGCTCCTGAATCTCCACCATATCCAGGCATACCATTACCCACAATGGTTTTAATTTGAGGTAACAAAATGTTGGTCAAGAATTGAGAAACGCTCACTGAACTAGATGGATTAGCCAACCTGTTTATCAAACCCCATGCGGAAGAGGAATTCGACTTTTTGTAAAGGAATACTACTCCATTATCAACCATGTCTGGTGCGCCAACTAAGAGATAGTTACCATTGGATGAGAAGGACAATAAACCGCCAAAAGATTGTTCTTCAGAATCAATGGCAAATTCCAATGCACAACTATCATTTTCCACACATGAGAAAATTTCAACTCTATATTCATATCCAAGCACCAATTGGTTGGATAACATGGCTGCAGAAGTAACGTTCGAGACTGAGACATCCATCTCCTTATACCATTCAAAAGTGGATGTGGAATACTTGTAAAGGGATACTATTGATTCTTGAATGGAGACTACTCGTTGATAGTCCTGAGAAAAGAGAGCTGAAATAACTTGGACTGGTGTATCTAATATAATTGATGAGGTGCTTCCATTATGAACTGTGAGTGTATCAACGTCCCATGTGAGTGTGAGTTGTTGTTACTTGGGTGAAACTACCAAGAGTCAATAAGAGCAGCATCATGATCACTGTTACCATAATATGTAATCGCTTCATTGCTGGTGTTTTGTTGTTGGTAGCAGCTACGAACAACAATGGATTAGTAGAGAGGCTAGAGATATGTGGTGTTGAGGACATTTTTTTTAAAGATTTGAGAATGTCTAAGGGTACAGTAATAGTGGCGGGAAATATCCTGTTCCATTGATCAAGCCAACCTCTAGCTGTTTTGGGGCTACTTGGAGCGTTCTCGTTTGTTAATAGAAGCTTCAAAAAAGTTGTTTGTTTGCGCTTATGTGCCTGGCAGTAGATTACATCCAAAACGAGACGAGCTGGTACAAGCTCCTCTACTGACATAAATGACAATAAGGTTCAAATATGGATGATTGGTCATCTTTGCCATTAAGCACATACGCAATTATTGGTATTATTATTATTTAATATCAATCAGTATTAAATAATGAAAAATGTCAAAATATAGAGAGGATAGGATCAGATTGAAAATTAATCTTGTATTGAAATTTAAATATTGAATTTAAATTTTCAAGTCACTACACCGAGCCACTACAAACTGGGGTCCATATTTGAAGAGAAGGGCAACGCATGGAAAGCAGATAATTTCAGTTTGGCTTGCCGTCTATAGAGATGGTTGATGTTGATGTTGAATTGGTAGTAGTGGTGGAGGTTGAATTATCACTCGTTGAATTATCAATACTCTGCAGTAAATTGAATAGCAAGAGGGGAATATTGGATGATGAAATTTCTTCTGCCATGATAATTGATGATAGGATTGATGATGGTAATAAGTGTGTTCTCTTTTTCTCTCGGAGGTTAATAGTGTGGATGGATTTTACAGGATTGTTTGGTGATGAACCTTCAGAGATGTTGAAATTGTTTTTTTCTAACGGTTTGCTGTTTCATAAAGGTTTTTTGATTTTCCACATGTCAGCAAAACCCTTGATTTGCTAAATGACTTGTCAACCATTGTCGCAAGATTCTGAGCACTCAAATAGAATGGTTTCCTCATTCAAGTTCAAAAGTTCGCTCGTGTGGAAATTGTTTGTGTTAATTCCTTAGTCATATAAAACTTTAAATTTATTATTGAGACTAAACTATCCTACTATTTGATATTCGGTTGTATTGGTTGCTTGATCAAATTGCCACTATTCAATTCCATACTATTTTGAATTATCTAAATTCAATCTCCATTATTATTGAACTGGTCAAAACTGTTTCATCATTTAAATATTTCAGATGAAACTTGTTTAAATAATTTAATCGCTGTTATTCATGAATGGACCCAAAGCTTCATCATAGGCAAAGGAATAAATTTCTTGCATGTCATCATTATCTAGGAATGGCTCAAAGAATGATTCATTTTGAAGAGATGGCTCTGCATTCATATTTGGAACAGGAGAAGCAAGTCCAAAACCTAGATTATTTCCCAAATTCAAATTTAAACCGCTACCATTAATCATGTCTTGCCAGTTAATAGTAGGAGGATCTACCATTTGATTTTGAGTTCCCATATTGATAGGATTATTACTCTTGTTATTATTCTTTGGATTGGCAATAACTGAGAAAAAGTCCTTGGTATTCTTAACATTTTGGAATTCGGAAAATTCTGAAAGATTGTAGTGACTAAATATATCATTTGAAAATCCACTCAAAGGATTAGTAGTGGTAGTGCTTCTATTGGATGTATTGGAAACGGTAGGAAGACTACTAGTTGTACTACTAGGAGTGGTGCTATTGGTGCTATTAGAACTGCCAATACTGGTGGTTGGAAGAGAGCCAGATGAAAAGTTTTGAGTGAATTGTGGCAAGTCAGTTGGTTGTTTGCTTCCATCATTCAGAGAGTGAGAAGTGAATAAATTGAGAGCACTCATCAAGTGTTTTCTATTGATAATTTCCTCCATTTCTTGCATAAGTGTTTTGTGGAAGAGAGAAACTTTCTTATATCTCTTGGAGAGAATGTTCAAGGCTCTCAAATCTTTGGCCAAAATCTCATAATAGTCAACAGTACCAACTCGTGGTTCCTCACCATAGTTGACTGTTGGTACCATCATTACCTCTGGATTTTGACGTTCTCCAGCCTCAATAGACTTGACGATGTGAAGGTGAACTTTGGCAGCTGCTGCAACGTGAGCAACAATTGGTGGTGGCACAAAGAGGAATAACTCATTCTCTGTACCAAATGTAATTTTGAGAGCAGACTCTTCAATCAATTCCTTTCCACGATTGACAGCACTCAAAATTCCTAATCTAATGCCATGGAATACAATAGTTGATCCCATATCGAAAATCTTCAAGTTTCTTTCACTACCAGTCTTTGTGAGATGCATTCTTACGATGTGTAAAAGTGTCTCTACAACCTTGATCATTGTGGAATAGTTATTTGGTGTCAAATCTTGCTCGAGTAATGTTCTCCATTCGGTAGGTATTTGAATACCAAGTGTCTTTTCGAATACATTTGGCCAATCCTTCAAGAGAGAAAGCACACCACTATCATTTGATGAACAGACTTTACAAAAACTTCTAATCTTTTTGAGATTTTTCTGATAGATTGTCAAATTTTGTTGTTCTTCTTCACTGAGCTCATCAAGGTAAAAGTTAACAGACTGTAAATAGTATTTGGCAGTCTTTAGTCTTCCACATCCTGACTCGTAGATGCACATGAATGCATAACAACAACTCACGTAAAAATTTGAATGTTCATCAAAGAATTTGGATAGAGCTTCTCTAGCTTTTTTCATTGTTTCTTCAGCTAAATCTGAAAGACCAGTTCTTTGCTCGCAAATGGCCTTAATAGCTAAAAACATGGCATATACTTCCTTCTTGTTTGGCATGATATCATTTCCTTCAGTAATAATTTCTTCATCGTCATCCTTTGAGTTATTTGACTTAGAAGAGAGATATCCTTCAAAGTCTTTTCTTTCAATTACTGGCATACCATTACCAAAAATGTTAAAGTACAAATCTAGTACCTTTCTCTTGTCAAGATGTTTTTCTGGTGTTTTGGCAATATTTCCATAGGGTGTTTCAGATGATAAAATGTTTGCCAACAACTTGGTTGTGCTTGAATGAAGAGGTTTCACTCCAGCATTAGTAGTATTGAAGATACACATGTTCATTTCGGAAATTCTTCTAACATCAACATCTGCCATTTGAGGTGCTGTATTTGTTGAAATTCTGTCCAATTCTGGAGGGTTCATTGAAACTCCTTCCCATGATGGTAGAGATGAAGCAATGTCCCTATTGCTTTGGTCACCTTCAGTAGATGTTTTTGGTTTGGCTGTTCTTCCCTTTTTTCTTGGGATTTTATATTCACAATTTACTCCTCTCGAAACACATTTTGAACAGGCTGGTAATTTCCTATCCTATAATTTCAAAATTCAATATTATAATCCAAATATGATAAGAGATATCAAAAGTTAGTACTCCAAATAATTGTTTAAATACTAATACGTACACATCTTTTGTGTAGACGACGGCATTGTACACAAGCTATTGGATGGAATAAACCTCCACTCTCATCTCCTTCCATTTGCATCTCCTCATCTTCATCAGATTCTGGAGCAACTGGTTTTTTCTTCTTCTTTTTCTTTGATTCTTCTACGTGTTGTCCATTACTTCCACTACTACTCGAAAGGGATGATGAGGATGTTGGTGATGTCATTGGTAGGTTGTTGTTGCTGCTACTTGTAATATGATTATTAATATTATTCAGCAAGGTTGAAATCTTGTCCGAAGATGCTGATTTTGATATTTGTTGATTGGCATTTGCTGATGTTGTGTTGTTTGTTCCTGCTGATGAATTACCCAAGAGTGAAGAAGAACTTGTTGATGGTGCTAATAAACCTCCCTTGTTCTGGTTTGGCAATCCAAGTTGTTCCAAATAGTAAGAGAGTGAATCTGCCAGAGGTGTTGATGCTGGTGGAAGGGGTGAGACAAATGCTGATGGATTGGTGCTATTGCTATTTGAGGAGGAACTTCCTGGAGTATTTACATTGGCTGACATTGCATTCAGGAGGTTGTTATTGCTATTGGTATTGTTGTTATTGCCAGAGAAGAGTCGTTGATAGTAGTGTGCCATTTCGTCGGAAGCCATCGTAGATGTGGATCCATCCAATAAATTAAATAGAGAAGGTTGATTGGTGGCACCACCTTGTTGCTTTTCGAATTGGTGTAGGAAGTGAAGAGCATTGGAGGTGTTGGAGGATTGGAAGGCAGATTGTGGCCCTTGGTATCGTAAATTATAAAGGTTGTTATTGCTCTCGCTATTATTCTGTTGTTGTTGTTGTGAATGTTGTTGGTGGTTGTTGTTATTGCCATTGCTACCACCTTGGCCAGGGTAGGTTGTTTGTTTGGGCATTGTTTTGGGACTGGTATTAGCAATTAAAACGAAAGGATCTTCTTAGATTGGAGATTTTCGTGATTGTAGGGGTTGGCGTTGTTTGATGGTTTTGTGTTCTAAGAGGTAGGAAGAAGAATGTGGCTCTCTTGTTGTAGATCGTTTGGAAGATGACAAGATGTTATTCTTTCCAAGCAAGGGAGGCGATAACGATTTTTACTTGGGGAGAGAAAGCAAAAAAACTTGTGGTGGTTTGGATAGCGATGTTGTTGTTTTCTTTTTCTCTTTGAATTCTAAAATTATGCTTACGGCAACAATTGACAAAGATAATAAGTGATGATAGATTGGATATGTTGCTGATGATGATTGATGTTGTTCGAGCAGATTTTTGAATGGGTGGATTAACACCATCATATTTGAAGTTGAACAAGAAGTAATAGAAATTTTGATATGAATATTCATGCGAGGATGAAAACACATGAGAGAGGACAATAAATTGAAGCGTGAGCATAAATGCATGCTGTGCAAAGGAACTGAAAACAAACCTTTGGAAATGAAATATGGAAGGTCACCTTCTCTTTTGTTCTTTACTCATCACACACGAGAATGGAACCTAAGAGCTTGTCTTGTTTTTTTCTGGATTTCAAAAATAAATTCCTGCAGTATTTCGAAGAAGGCATGAGAATCAAACGTTTGAAAAACAAAGTTTTCAACAGCTAATTGCAAATCAATTGACAAGAAAGCATCTTGATGGGCGGCAATAAGAATAGACTCAAAAAGAACCACATATTTACCTCAAGATTACTATTGATATTGGATCACTGTGTTTTTCATTAAATTGATAGAGCTCATGTTTAAATGATGAAAACGTGCGCTTCTACTTGAAATTCCAAGAGGAATAAAGTGCGTTGTTTCATGACCTTGTTGAACCAATCCATCTACTACTGTAGTTGAGTGGTTGATTGTGTTTTCAATTGGGTTTAATTTTGGAATATCAAATGCATTTGAATTTGAATACACGTGTTTTTGAGGAAATTCATTAGAATGAAATACGTAAGCAAATGAATACTTGAGTTTACAATACAATCATTTTGAGATCCTCATAGGCGACTGTAATGGCGCTAAATAAACTATTAAAGATAAATGCCTTTCCGTTGCTACTTTAACAATGATGTTTGATCCGTGCGGGTCTTTGCTATTTATAATTGTGTGTTCCCTTTCTATCCAATCATTTTCACACTAAATACCTTATCGACATCTATTTTCAATTGTAAAGTTGATAAAATAGAAATTTTAAAAACAACTCAATTTTAAAAAAAAATAGAACCAAACAACTTTCCATTTTTTGAATAGATCTATTTGCATACATTGCCCATACAAAAAGAAGAATAGCAGGAAAAACACTTAAAAATACAGAGAATGATACCCCTCGGAAAAACCTTACTAATCGGAACGGCATCTTCTCTCCTCGGAGCAGTATGTCTTGATTATGTGTTATCCAAGCACTACTTTAAGATTGAAACCATCCGAGAGGATACCAATAGAGAACAAGTGATGAAAACATATGCCAGTTTGAAAATACCATCTCTCAATATGCAAGAAGTGTCTTTGAATGATAAATTGGAGAATGTTTCAATGCTGGATCGATTCGAATCCAAGTATGGTGAAGAAATCATGCTGATGGATCATTATAGAACTTCCATTTCCATTCCAAAAAGTGGTGAATCAATGAGCCAGTTGAACTCAACAGAAATGGCTCAGAGTTTCTACAGCTCACCTCTTTTCGGTTTGGAAAAGATGATTCTTGCACGAATTGAACCAACTTTTGGAAATTTGGAAAATTCAAAAATTG
The DNA here is from genome assembly GCF_000004985.1 of Naegleria gruberi. Classification (NCBI taxonomy): domain Eukaryota; phylum Heterolobosea; class Eutetramitea; order Acrasida; family Naegleriidae; genus Naegleria; species Naegleria gruberi. The sequence continues at coordinate 299,215 of NW_003163282.1, forward strand.
AAAAGATGAATTTTGACATTGGCGAAAATGTTTCGATATTTCATGTGATTGAGAAGAAGGATGATGAGATTTTATTGAGAACTCCATGGGGCTCATTATCTTGGATGAAAGTTGTGAGGAAATCAGATAGTGAATATGAATTGAATTTTGGAAGTGGAATCTTGACGAAAGGTCATTTGGGAAGTAAACCAATGTTTAAGGTTTTGATTCCATTCCATGCTATTTATTCAAGGTATTTGTTGGCATTTACAAAACGTGGTATTGCTATTAATAAAAAATTGTAAATAACTTTCGAATACAAATTCCAATACAATTAATTGTCTTTAATTGGAAATGTTTAAAAATAATTGAACATGACATTATAATACCAATTATTTACCACTCAACACCAGTCATACAATAGATATTTATTTCCTAGTCAACCTCACCAACCTTTACACCAGTTGTCAATTCTCAATACTAGTTATTTTATTCCTCATATAGCTACTGCACCTTTTTAACGCACGCACCAACAAAGTCCATCACGCACTCTACGTAGGCACCTAACCATAATGGACTTCCTTATCTCGTTCCCGTGCAATGGTTGCCTCATGTCAATTAGGAAGGTTTTTCACTGCAGCAACATTGTGCGGGCGATGAATAAGCAAAAAATCACACGAATAATTCAAGCATGGCATTTGAGCATAGAAATTTACGATTTGAGTTTTAAGAATATTTTTTTCAAATTCTAAAAAAAAACAACAACAAGGGTGACGAGACTCTTTTTACAAAAGCAGCAAACAAGTTTTTTTCTTTAAAGCTAATTGAGAGGTTGACTAATTGAAAGCCAACATTCGATGGAAGATAATATTATACACGAGGCTATTGAAACATTGAACCTTTTTGAACGTACTGATAGTTTAATTGAAGAATTCTTCAATAATAACAGCAAGGATGACAAGGAGAATGAAACTACAACAAGTATTGTCGATGAAAAGAAGGTGGCGGAAGGAGATGGAAGGATGGATTTGATGATTGAAGACCAATTAAAATACGACTTGCTGGTAGAAATTACAAAGGAAAGAGAACATGAACATACAAGAGTTCCTTCATCACCAGAAGATAAGGAACATGATGCTAATTTGTTTATTCATGGATTTGAGGAGAAGGTTCAAAAATTGTTTGATGACATTGTCGATTGTATTGAGGATGAGAATCATCAACATCATTACATTAACAATCAAAAGACAATTACTCCAGAAAAGATGAGACTCTTCATGAAAAAGTCCAAGATTTTGGTAGTAGATGGAACTGTGGACGAAATTATGAGATTACATGACACCAGTAAGGATGGTCACTTGTCATTTGATGAATTCAAGCAATATATGATTGCTCAAGAATTACAATTGAGAAAATTGTTTAATCAAATTGATTTGGATAACTCTGGAGACATTGGTATCGGAGAATTGAAGGCAATTTGTAAGAAACTCAAGTTGAAATTGAGTGACAAAGAAATGAAACAAATTATGAAAATGATAGATAAGAACAAGTCAAATTCCATCTCTTATCAGGGTAAGTAATTTCTGATCGGTGTGTAAATTTACCCAAATATGTAAATCTTAATTGTTGGATTACTGAACTTTCGAATATTTTAAAATTTTATCAGAATGGTATGATTTTATGCATAGAAAGAAGTTAATCCCTATTCACAATAAGGATGTATCATTGAAAAGTGCTTTCAATATTTTAAAGAATGAATGTGAGGCAGATACAGAACATCCAAAGTGGAAATACTTCCTTGCAGGTGGTATGGCAGCTGCTGTTGCAAGAACAGCTGTAGCTCCACTGGAACGTTTGAGATGTCTCTACCAAATTCAAACTCAAATCACCAAACATAAGAATGGCCAATTTTTGGAATTTCAATCAATCAGGGAGGGATTGAGAGAAATTGGTAAAGATGGTTACAAAGGACTTTTCAAAGGAAATGGTATGAATGTCATGAAAGCAATTCCAGAGATTGCAGCCAGATCTTACTTTTATGAAATGTTCAAGAGATGGATCATTTATTACAATGATCACGTACCTGATGCTGTTTCTATTCAAATGCATCAACGTTTTTGTGCCAGTGCATTTGCTGCTATGGCTGCCCAAGCTCTTATTTATCCATTGGATTCAATCAAGATGCATCTCATGACAAGAGAAAATGTAAATATTAGAGGAATTTTTAGAGATTCCTTAAAAGCTGATGGTTGGAGACAATTCTACAGAGGATGCACACCAGCAATGATTAGAGTGGGTCTTGACACTGGACTCTACGAAACGTTCAAGAAAATTCACTACACTTATTACAGCAGTCAAGATATCAATCATGACTATCCATCAATGCCAGCTGTCTTTATGATGGCAACAGCTGCTTGTACAGTTAACCAAGTACTAACTTATCCACTCCAACTTGTAAGAACTCGTTTGCAAATGCAAAACGTTTTGGAAAGATCTCACATTACTGACATTCACTATAATGGCATGTCAGATGCCTTTAAACAAATTTGGAAAACTGAAGGAATTAGAGGATTGTACAGAGGCAGTGTAGTTACATTCTTAAAGAGTGTTCCTACAGTTTCTACAACCTTATTTGCTTTCGAATTTGCCAAGAGAGAATTTGGTATTTATTCTCAAGTGTAAATTATCGTTAACTTGTGTAAAATAAACAACTATAGCTGAACAAAGAGCTAATTGATTAATTTCACTCATATTTCTCTCTACTACAAACAACTAGCTAATTATCATTCCATTCAAATACCAATCAAATAACATAAAAAGACTAAGAATACTATCGAATCTTTATTTACATTGAGTTCATTTTCTTTCCACAAGTCTATACTTGTTAGAACTATCTGGTGACATATTCGGTCTCAATTTGTTTAGTTTGAGAACTTGGTCTGGTCTCTCCAATTCAATCTTGTATTTTCTCAATAACGCAATGACAAATGTTTTTTGTTCCATCATCGAAAATTGATTACCCTAATCCAAATTGTGAATTAAATGTTAAAAGTGAATTCTTTTAAAACTTACAATGCATTTACGAGCACCTGAACCAAATGGAATCCAAGCAAAGGAAGGATATCTCTTTTCCAAGAATCTCTCTGGTTTAAATTCCTCAGCATCTTCTCCCCAGACTTCTGGATGCCTGTGAACGCTGTACACACTCAAATTGACAGCAAATCCTTTTGGTATCTTGTAGCCATCAATGACAGTGGTAGAATTCAAGATTCTTAAAGGAAGTTGAGGAACTGGAGGGAATAATCTGAGATTTTCTTTCAAGACAGCATCTAAATATTTCATATCTTTCACCTTTTCATAATTATTGAATTGAGTTTCATCTTGATCCAATGGGAATGTTTCAATAATTTCTTGATATAGCTTTTCTTGAACTCTTGGATTGGTTGCCAATGAATAAAAGATGAATGCCAAAGCAGCAGCCGTAGTCTCTATATTTAAGTAAATAAACAAAATAATTGAAAAGAAACAACATACCAGTTCCTGCAAGGAAAAAGACTGAGGTATTATTCTTGATATCTTGAATAGACATTCCATTTCCTTCCTCATCAACAGAGTCAACCATCATTTTGAGAAGGGTATTATTTTGATAATCCTTCTTATTTTTACAATCTTCAATTAATTCATCGAGGAATGATTGGAAAGCTGCAATATTATTATTCATCTTGATATTTGATTCTATATTCCAATCAGCAAAATATTTACCAGCAAGGAATCGAACTGGATTGGCAATATTATCCATAACATATTGGTAGGATTTGAGAGCTTTGGCAACCTTTTCAGATTCATTTGTCTTGGTATGTAATGGAGACAATGCACTAATGGTATTGAAATTGACTCCAAAAACTGTCATGCCCAAAACATCTAGAGCTAATCTTCCAGTCATGTCCGAAGGATCAACAATGAGTTCCTTTCCACTCTGGTTCAATTCAGAAAAAACTTGTACAGCTTTGAATGCATTCTTAACAAATGCTCCCATAAATCTTGAAATGTCTTTAAAGGCAGGATTTACAACAGTTCTTTGCCTTTTCCATTCATCTCCATTTGCAAACACTAAGTTAAGTCCCATAAATTTGTGAATATCTGGTGAGAATAATCTGGTATTTTCCTTTTCAATTTCTCTCCAATTCATTGTCAATACTCTTGCAGCACTAGGAGTTGAAAAGACAACATATGGGAATGACATTAAATATCCCAATAATGGTTGATAATTATGCTTGAGAACAGCTTGTTTGTGAACAACCACAGCAGGATGTTCAGGAGTCATGAAATTATAAGCAATACTCTCCACAGTATTCCAAAACAACAACTCCTTAATAGGCTTTGGTTGAGGTGTTTTAAAAATTGGTTTAGCCTCCTTATTGTCCTCACTCGGAATCCCAGTATTTTCTCCACCAATCTTCTCATCATTATCATTAATATCATGTTGTTCCTCCTCAACTTTTACAACTTTAATCTTCCACTTGTTAGCTTCCTCCTTCCGAGCAATATAAAAATAAGTACCAACAACAAGGCACACCACAAGACCCAAAACACTCAAGACACTCGACCACATCTTCCGAATCAGTTTTTGATATTTCTTCTTCTTGAATTTACTTTTTTCAAAGCGTTGAGCTTTTTGTTATTTTTTTTTAATGTTTTTTATGAACTGTTTTTGGATTTTTTATAGTAATTGGTGAAAATGGCGGGGTGCTGCTGACTAATATGGTGATTTGGTCGCCACTATGGAATGCATAGTTGAGATTCGATTTTGTTGTTGACTTGTTGGAATGTTATTAGAAAGGTTTGGAATAATCAAACTATCTGTTGTTGTAATACGGTTTTCATGAAATGTTGTTGGTTGACCTGTTGTTATCTTTTATTCACTTCCAGTTTTCAGTCGAACTGAAAATTTGAATCAAAAAAAATGAAAAGACGCGCCAATAAGAAATCCACATCTTCTTCCTCGAAGAAAACCAAACTCGAAGTGGCAACAGAAAATGATTCTAACACCACCACAAATATTGTAGTGTCGACAGAAAGCGCTCCGAATAGCAAAGAAGAAAATCAAATGGTTGATGATTTTAATCCTGATTTGTATTGTGTAGAAGAATTAATTCAAGAATTTGATCGGGTAGATTCGGAAATTGTTGAATTGGAGAGGAGAAGACAGGAAGTGTTGAGAATATTGAAGAAACATCCATCTACTCGAATTAAATATTCAACTGTGAATAGATGGGAAAAAACCAAGGAAATGATTGCTGGATCACAATTTCATAATGTGAGTGCTGATTGTTTGGGAATTATCTTGTCTTTTATTTATGGAAAGGAACTGTTGGATGTTGAATTGGTCAAGAAGATTAGTTCTCTTTCCACTAATTTCAATAAGGGTCTCTTGCACTATACACCATTCGTTCTGACCTTGAATAGGGAAATTAAAAGTTTTAAAGAGGATGCCATTCCAGAATTTAATAGTTTGTACGGTATTGAATTCGCTCCATATTCAGAGAATTTAAAAATTGTCGAATTGCTAATGAAGAAAGCAAACTATTCCATCGAGTATTTGTCTGTTCGGTGCGATATCACCAATACTGTGTTTCCAACATTTTCCAAACAAGTTCAAGAATCTGTTCAAGTATTGAAATATATTGAGAGCCACAACCAAACTCGAGGAAAACTCGATTTATCTTCATTCTCCTCACTCAAAGATGTGTACATTGCCAAATTGAGATCAGCTGCAGCTGTAATTACCTTCCCTTCGAATACTCTTTCCAGACTTTCATTTTCTTTCCCCCATTGTGGAAGTGATCTTAAGATTAGTCAATTATTTGGTGTATCAGAACACTTGACTCTATGTTTACCAAACTGTGCCAAAGCTGCAAATAATATTTCAGATTCGAATGCTAAGGAGCATTTCGCCAGTTCAACACAATCCAAAACCAAAACCTTTACATTTATTCGATTCAAGAGCAATTCCAAGAAACCAGATCTAATGGAACGTCTCACTACTGAAACGACATTTTACAGTAGAAATGTGAGGGGAGATGCTGAGTCACAAGATAAACACTCTACAACCTCAACAATTTCAGATATCACAAACAAATTAGAGAAGGAATTTAACATTCCTTTAGAAGTTGTTACTGGCATTAAATCGACAACACTCTTGAGTGACCGATATATTGAAAAATTCACTCGGGCAATATTAGAATAATTGAAAAGAATGCATGTTCACTGCATGAATCGTGAAGTTTCCAATATAAATATCATGTCATGTGGAATTTGGAATAATTTTACTTCATGAATTTGTATGACGAATCGATTCAGTCGATTAGGCAACGAACTCAAATGTCAACTTTCATATTTTCGATTTGTTTAGAAATACTAACATGATGTTATCAGTTTAAGAAACTTTTCAACACGCGAAAAAATGCCAAGCACGAGTATTGATATTGTAGCCTTCTCGATTCTTATCAATCCAACACTCACCAATACAACAGCAGACTCAATTTCGAATAGTAGCTCTAGGCTTTCGTTAAGATTCTCCTCATCAGGTTCTTCATCAAGTGGATCAAATCCTAATCTCAGAGCAAGTACTTCACAAGGCTCACTCATGGAACTCTCCATCTCCAAGAAGCCTATAGAATCACAATTAGAATGGATAGGTTGGTTAAAGAAGGCTTTCCTCGGTTTTGTTGAGAAGAAAGTTCACAAATCAATGGAAATGGAGTTGAAAATATTATTCCTTGAGCACTTTTTGAATCCACTAACAGAGAAGGTAGCCTGGAAAACGAGAAGTGAAGTGCTTTCCATGTTGAATTTATTTTGTGAACTTGTATTGGAATGGATGGTACCTTTCGAATGGATTGAAATTGAAAAGACGAAAGATGTCAAGAACTTGAATTATTATACACAACAATTAGCCTTGATTTTAGAGAAGGCTAACTTGTTTGAACATGAATATTTGAAAGATTTCATTCACAATCAAGCTAAACTGACAAGTTCTTCTTCCATGCAAGAAGAAATAGAAGAATCCGAAACTATTGATGAGGTGAAACTAATCTGCTCAATGTTTTTCCTGGAACTCTCTGATTGGTTCAATGAATTTGAGTTCACAAATAGAAAAAAGATTAACAAGTGGTTTGCTAAAGGACTCCAATCTGACATTATTCCAAAATATGTAATCAAGATTTACAAGACGAAACGAGATAAGTTATCAAAGGCCAATGAAGAATTCATATTCAAAGAAGATGATTTAAATCAAAAGCATGTGATTGCATCTGACTGGAATTATACAAATTTCATTGGGAAAGAACATTCCACAGAGTGGACCCTTACTTATTCGAGATGTCCTGAAACTTCCATGTGGATTTCATCGGTTGACCGTTCGAGTGACAAGTTGGGATTGAAAACTCTCAAATCTGTAGGATATTTAGACACCTCAGTTGCAAAGATTACGAAAGCAACTTGTAGTGATGCTCATTTCCATCAATTTTTCAAAGAAGCAAGGTTTCATGATTATTCCTCGATTGATAAATCTCATTCCCAGAAGAAATATCCATTAGTGTTCATGTCTAATATCTTTAAGTTTGGCCCAATGTTTAGCACTAGAGAACTCCATTTGGTTTACTCAACTTTGGCCAAGTTTCAATCAGACAAGATGGTTGAGAGTTGCATTTTGTTTAAATCTCGTGATTATGTTTATGTAAGTAAGGATGTTTTAAAAGCTAACACAAATGTAATAGGGTTTGAATGAGGAAAATAAGAAACTGATCAAAGTGCCAATGATTGGGGCAAGATTGTATTATATGGTCGATAAGAATCGTGTAAGATATGTCGAATACAGAACTCTCAACTCTGGAGGTCTGTTAAATTCAAATCTTGTATTGTACAACAAAATGGCTGCAAAAAAAACCGTGGATGATATTCTTTCAGCTATTCAAAAATCAGAAACTGACTCTAACCAATACAAGAATGGAATTAATCCAAGTAATGATAATTTATCTAGACTGTTGCATAACTATTGTAAAGAGTATTGCAACATTGATTTAGAAAATACTGAAATATCATAATTTACACACCTCTGTAAAATACACTATAATGTACATTAGTATTGCTGTTGGTATTTAACACACTCTACTATCTAAATACCTATCAGGAATATAACAATCCATGTAGCAACTACTCATTCTAATTTGTCTTAATTCTTTTAAGAAATTCTCACCAAATAAAATTCTGTAAACTTGATTTTCTTCTCTGTATGGGTAAGGAATGATGAACCCATTCTGCTTGACAGCTTCTATAATCATCTCTGCATTGAATTTCCATCTGTTGGAACAGAACATGAGTGCCAATCCATTCTGTCTAATTGCAGATAATGCCAATTCCCTATCTGAAGGTTTAATAAAAGGTTTCAGATAGCATAGAGAGAAGCCGTTCAGTTTTACCAGTGTATGAATAAACTCTCTATCTGAAAATACATTATCAGGTGCCTGACCAATCACTGATGGATTAATCTTGATAGATTCACACAGAATATCTACATCACTCTTCAAAGTTTCCGATAATTGAGAATAAAGGTTTAAAATTTGATCTGGATGCTCCTGCTTCAAAGCCTGAATAACAAACTCCTTATTTTCTTGAAGTTTCTGTGGGAACTCTTGGAATACCTTATTATTTTGTTTCAGTACTTTTAAAGCAAATTCAATGTCTCCTTTCATTTGACCTGTTATAAACTTTAAGTTTTGAGTATCTCTATAAAGAACCTTTGAATCATTATGCAATCTCATATTTGGTGATTTCTCTTGGTTAGCAATTGATTCGGAATATTGTTGAATTTCTGGATTTAATTCCAATAATTCTGTAGAAGCATACTCAATGGCACATGAATTTTGCTTGATAGCTTGTTTTACAATTTGTATATTTGATTTCATTCGTTCAGATGCATAACCAAGAGCAAGCCCATTGCTGTTAATGGCTAGTTTCACTAATTCTTCATCATCATTAAAGTGGGCCACATATCTCAAGCTTAATCCATTTTGACAGATGGCAAGTTTGACAATATCAATATCTCCTTTGAACTCTTCATTCAAATATTCCAAAACCATTCCATTTACACTAACCACTTTTTTAATAAATTGGTAATCCTTTTTCAAGACTTCTGATGCAAATCTAAATGCAAATGTCATTTGTCTTGTGGCTTCTAAAACAATTTCTTCATCTGATTGCATTGAAGGAGCATGGGAAAGAGCAATGCCTATCTGCTTTACAGCTTCCAAAACAATTCTTCTATCATTTCTCAATTCCAGAGGAATTTCACTAATCATTAATCCATTTTGTTTGACTGCTGACAGGGCAACATCTCTGTCATTTCTCAATTCTTCAGAGGCAAACGTCAGAGCAAATCCGCCCTGCTGACAAGCTTTCATTACAATTTCCTTATCATTCTTCCAAGAAGGAACTAAACTCAAATATTCTCTATAAACTGAAGTGTCCTTATCAACAATTGACAGGACAGTTTCTCTATTCTCAATAAATTCAATTGGAATATACAAGTGACTTCTATTGTAATGACTACTCTTCCAATTTCTTATGTGTTTATGATAGATTTCTCTATTGGTGAACCACTTTACAAAACCCTTGCTTTGCAATTGAAGTTTTGTAGTGAGAAGTGTTTGCAACGAATTGCATTCATTGAAATCAATTAACTCAATGATAACCTGTTGTTCTGCATGATGCATTTTCAGTTTTTTTTCATTGAGTTTCTCTTTCGTATTATTGAAAAAATCCTAATCGATGGAATTTCTGTTTTCAGAGGATTCTCCAAGATTCTCAAGTAAGTGCATGATGGAAGTTTCTTTATCTCTTCTTAGTAGCCCAAATTACATGTTTGATGTTTCCATTTATATCTATTTGAAACACTACCACAAAAAACATCATCAAATTCATTTTCTCTAATTTCCTCAACCTCTTAATCGTTTTTTTATATGAAATCTTCAAGTGTTGTTCATCAATTTATCAAAGAAATATATGATAAAAACCTTATCATTTCTTCTGATGCATTCCGATGATGCTCAACAATTACCAATAATAATATATCTATTTTTAAAAAATCAAACAATATTAGCAAGGTTCATCCCGTGAACATTCCAATCCATTCTTGAGGTGTAACTTTGAATTTTACGTTCATCTATTCCTTCATTCCCTTGTTCACGCACAACTTGTTATCTTCATCAAACGCTAGTTTTTGGGTTTTCTATTTTTTTTTAAGGCCAAAAAAATATCGCAACACGCAACCACACAGAAAGTTTTTTCTATTCTTTTGTAAAATATGGAAAGTAACAATCATACATTGATGGAAGAAAATATATCGACAGTAATGGGAAAAAATGGTAGTAGCTATGGAATTGTAGATTTACCTGGAGAAATTCTAGTACACGGAATAATACCCTTCATTTCTGAATATCATCCGAAAGATGTGATGAGACTTATTCTACTCAATCATGAAACAAAGGATAAAATTATGGAAGGCTTGAATTCGTTCCGAATTGTTGGAAGTGAAGTTTATAAAGCAAATATTGCTAGAACCAATTTCAAGAAACCAGGAGTTGGTAGAAAAAGGGATCAACAACGAGGATTTAAATTGAATTTTTCCAAACCTAAAAAGTTGGCAACTCAAAAGGATCTGATCATGTTGGACAAGTTGAAGAATTTGAAGAGTGTAACCTTTGAATCATTGTTTTTTAACGATAAGAATAAGGAGAAAATTATTTCTGCACTCAACAAAGTAACAAACCTGTCAGAACTCAAATTTGTGAAATGTAAGGGTTCTTTCTTGGAAATTTTGAAACCGTTCAATGAAAAATTGACTAGCTTACATTTCATAGATTGCATTGGAAGTATATTTCACTTACATGAAACTTCATTCCCTAATTGCGTAAATCTAGTTTTTTCCACCAAGTACTTTGATGGACAACACAAAAAGTACAAATCCAAGCTCATCACTGATCTGCCTATCATCACACCAAATTTAACTTCCCTCACTTTCATTGATAAGAGCTCTAAATCATTCTCACCTGCCACACCTTCATTTTATTCATTCATAAAACTCAAACAATTGAAAGAGTTGAATATTGACACTGCAACGTTTACATGCCCGAAGTTAAGTGAAATTTTGAACCATAACCCATCACTAAAGTGTAAACTTCCTAGTAGGTTCCAGGATTTATTAGGAAAGGCCAAAATCACAATTACAGAGCTGGAATATTTCAAATAACCAGCCACAACCTCCAAAAATCAAAATTAAAACTCTTTATTGTACAGTAAATAAGTAAATAATATTCCGTTCCAAAATTAAAGGGCTATACTGCCATTTTCATCCAATGTTTCGAAATATCCGCTAGAGTTTGCTGGTCTTGTATACATATCACATTTAGTTTGTTTGATTACTTTCATGGTTTCTCTGAAAAAGTTCTTGGCTCTTGTCTTGACAATCTTGTGTACTATAAAGTTTGGAAGCGACCCTCTAAGATCTGTACCAATTAATTCAATATATTTACAATGCTCTTTTCCATCTACCATGACAGGCATGAAAATCCAAGCACCAATATCCAGGGCCTTAATTGCATCCTTCTCCGACAATTTGTAATTTGGTGGTTCACAAGATTTCTTTGCGACAATGTACAACTTGTCAGTAGTGTCATAAACCATAGATTGAGCCAAAACATAGTACCTATTCTTAACAGGCCACACCAATTTGTAGACCTCATGGGTGAGAACAGTTGCCAATCTTGTCTTGCCAGAAAGTTTGTTCAAAGAAAGGAGGGAATCTGATGAGGCACTATGATTACTATGTGTACTATGTGGTGAGGCTGGTGGTGAATGGTTGAGTGATGACAGGGACTCACTACTCTTGTATTTTTTTGGAGGTGATGAAAGTAAATCTCCTCCAGACTTATTCAGATACCCCACAATTTTGATACTATCCAAATTCTTATCAGATGCCAATCTAATTGTAGTATTTGTCATAATATTCATCATTTGTTCCACAGTATAAGGGAAAATGACTTGAGATTTGGCAAAGTAAATACCCTTCTTACTTTCTTCCTCTCCCAGAATGTACTTGTTCGATGATAAAAATGCAAAACAAGTATCCTTACTATAGATGCAATCCCAGAACTTTTCTTCCAATACATGTTGTTTGATCATTTTGATTTGGTCAACTGTAATTTCACAACTCTTCATATCCATCAATGATTCCACAAAACAGCTGTGGGAGAGATTTCTTACAGTACCAATTTGGTTCAAGAATTGTTTGCTCTTCTTGCAAACAAATTGTTTGAATGTGTCAGATTCCAAAAACATTGGAAAGACGTGTTCTTTCATATTGACTAGAATATAGCTCTCTGCTTTCTTAAGCGCTTCTTCACATTCTTGAAGATCAGAACTGTCAATATTCACCTGTTGAAGAGTTGAGTTACTGGCATTTGAAGAATTTGTTGGTGTTTTTAGAGTAATCTTGTCGTTCAGATCCATAAAGCTCTGTTCCATAACTTCCCTTGATCTTTGAGGTAAATTCAACTCGTGAACAGAATTACCACTGAAAAAAGTAATGAAAATTTGTTGCAACGCATTCCACTTATTGGCAGCAGATCGCTTTCTATAATACTCGTTAACTTGATCTAGAAACATTATACTCTCCTCGCAATGAATAATTTTCATGAACTGCAGCAAGGCTTGTTTAGTTTCTGGTTCGTCCAGAAATGCTTCATATGAAAAACAATAATCTCTCAACGAGAGTAATAGTTTCTGTTGTTCAGTTGTGTATGTAGAGAGAGGAATGTTCGTGGTAGTAGCCGAGAAGGATTTATCAACAGCCAAGGTTGATGTTGTTGCACTCATGATTAGTTGTTGGTTGAGTACTGACGTTTTTTTGATATGATGAAATTGACTTGAAATAGTCCTTACTTTGAGAATCTGCCAGGCGCAAAATCCAACTCTATAGACGTTAGACAAAGTATTATTTGGGATTCGTATGGAAAATGTTCTTTCAACACTTTTCTCTTTTCGTTTCCTAATCCTTTAGAATAACAAGCTGTTGGCAAGGAAAGTTCTTTTTGAGTAGGTGGTCAAACCCGTACGTTGAAAACCTTTCAATTTTTGATTTTTCTCAATCTGTCAAAGAGATACTAGTCTCCTTTGGTTTTCTTATCTTGCAACAACTGTTGAGAAAAATTAATGTCGTGTTGATGAAAAATCACCGCCCAGAAATGTTGTCGTTTTTTTGTTGTGAAGATTCCTCTAACACACGCTGTCAGCACCTATCGGCAACTATCACGAACAAATTAAAATATTATAATTCAAACCTGAGCAGTGCCGGTGTTTAACACCATCCTTGCCAAAGTCCTTAAAGCCTTTTACTAAAAAGCCTGCATACAAAAAATTTGCTTTCCTTACTCGAACACTCGTTGGGCATCATCAGTGATTTCGCTCCTTTTTTTTTTAAAGTTGGACATGACGAAGTTGGTGAGCGGGAAAGTGTTTCTGTTTGAGAAAAAGATGCGGTGCATCTATTTTACAAATGTCATCAACACTTGGACATATTGGTATGATGAAGTCAGTTATTCTTATTAGTGAGTGTTTTTCACACTTTCAACATATTGAGATGATTTCTTGTATTCTGAGAAATGAAACATTTACATGAAATTGTTGGGAGTGGAGAAAGGTCAGAAGTCAAAATAGGTTTTGAATCATTTGAATCATTCCCTGAGAGAGTCACATTCCTTACCAGCCTTATTTCTTCTTCGACAATAAAATTCCTTGATCATATCCTTATCAAACTCTGATTCGTAAATATTCACATCTGATAATAATGTCAATTTCTTATCCAAATTGATTTTCCAAGAAATAGACAAGCTGAAACTGTATGAAAAAGCAGCAGAAACTACTCCATAAAACTGAAAACCCTGTTTTGGGCAAGAAATAATTAATTCTGATGGAATAATTAAAGATAAAATACAATTATCAAAAATTGAGAAATGTAAGGCATTATTGGTTCGTAACGTGTGATATTTGAGATTTCTACTCACACGATTATTGCATGATCCATGAAATAATATTAAATCTCCATGCTTCCCAGCACTCGGGTCAAGGTAATAAATTACTCTCAAATAAAACATGATCACATCCAAATTCTAGGAATATTCTGATCACCTCATTGGTAACAGTAGTCATTGATTGAAATAATAAGCTTGTTCACTAGAAGCCAGTGTCTAATCTCCGAAGAAGAAGAGAAGACTGAGTAGTGATTGCCCTCCATCATTGTCCGTTACATTAATACAACTTGAAAAAAAATAGAAATGATTTGTGCTCCTGCATCATCTCTCTCAATGCTGAACTTATCTTCACATTAATGGAATTTACTAATATTAGTTAGTTTCCGAATACTTATTAAAAAGTCTAGAAGTGTGTTCTTCCTATTTCATGCATGAAACCTCATAATCCTTCAATTCTATCACTACCCGATATCAAGAAAGCTTCTGATGAGCAGTGATGGAACATATTCATCATCTGATCAAGTTTTGGCAATTCAACATTTCAAAACAGTAGAGAGAGGTTCAATGAAATTACGTTTCCATCCATTCTCCTACCATGTCCAGTAATATCATTGGCCATTACTCGGAAGACATCAAACATTGTAATTTTAAAATGTGAGAGTGTCCAATGAAACTCTCAGATTGTACAATGAACCACAAAAACAACAAGAAAAAAGGTTTCATCATCATATGAGTACGAATCCATACCTTCTGCCCACTTCTTCTACAAGTATGTTTTCATTAGGAGAGGTAGCATCAAGTAGTCAGAATGTACTTGCAGAACAATCATCATCACACTATTCGATGGGAGCAACTGGGAATGAGTATAATCCCTCAAAAGCTGGTACCATGTCTCATACTGGCTCTGAAAGTATTAAAAGTGCTGATACACTATCAACAACAAGTGAGGGAGGAATTAGAGGTCAAACCAAATTGCTAATTACCACAACTTTGGTCAGTTTGCAAGATAGCTCACCAAAGAAAGGATGGCGATGCTATGTTTCCTATCTATTGGTTTTTATATACATGTTTTGGTGTCAGGTGTTTGTACCTACGTTGGGAAATTATGGTTGGGGAGAGTATGGAACCTATGTATTGATTCATGTTCTCAATTTTCCAAATACCTTTCTGGTTCATCTCATTCCATTCTATGGATATTTGGCCATCACTATTGCAACTATATTATTTGTATTAACCATGGCAGTTTTGTATATTGTGGGAGTAAGGTTGGCAACGAAACCAAACAAGCATTTTAACAAGTTCAAGGTTTTGGTTTACTATCTCAGTTTCTTTGTCAAGACTTTCTCTCTCCCTATTGTATATATTTTGGTTGGTTTATTGGATTGTAATTCTATTGCCTATGATGTAGATGGTGATCCAATCCCTTCTTTGAGAAGATATAGCTCACAATCTTGTACAGACGATTTGAATATTATCATGATGATTATATCAGTAATTTCCCTTTTGATACTGTTACCTGTTTATTTCTTTTCAGAATCTATAACGGCAAATTCCAATCCACACAATAGAACTCCACTGATGGTTGAAAGTTCTTTTCCAACTTCAATTATTGGAGTAATTTCATTGATACAACTAATTATTGGCCAACTGATACCAAGCAATTACATGTACATATCTGCTGCCTTACAATTATTACTCAGTGTGATAGCAACCATTATTGCTGGTTATTCACTTCCTTGTTTCAGAATAATTGATAATTCTCTTTATTTTGGTATGAATTTGGCTAAAGTAGGAGCAAGTATTGGATCCGTGGTGGCGTCCTCTCTTAATACTGCAAATATATTGAATACATCAGATCCAACACTGGGCTGGTCTCTCATGACCTTGGGATTGATGATTCTATTCTTTGTTATTGGAGTGGCTATTTTGGAAGTTTTCCAAAGAATTCAACTGAAAAGAGCTAGAAGTTTTATACTGAACTGGGTTCAACAAGATGAAACAGCTATTAACTCTGATCCTATTTCTCCACTCATTCTCATAGAAAAGAATGCCATGAATATATATGGCGATGCAGAAGATGCCAAGCTGTTGGGTCTATTGAGACACATGTTCAAGTGTTCCATTCTAGAGGCAAGGGATGCCAAAGGCACTTCATACACTAATAGTGACTTGTCTTCAGCATTTGTGAAGGGAGCAGCTAGTCACAACTCATTCAATGACCTCAAGTTATTGATTTATTCGTCAATATTATTGGAGACTAAATGGAATGAAAGCAATAATACTGTCTTTTCTCTCAACCTACTCAAACGTGCAATGAAACAACATCCAAATGGATTAGAGCAAATTACTATACGGGAGAGAATTAAGCAAGTTGAGAACTTTTCTCAAACCAACTTTAAGAATTTAACCAATTTTGAATTGAGCTCTCAACTCGACTTGCTAGAAAAGAATCAAAACATTCTTCTAACTTTGCACAGAAACTTTTGGAAGGAGTTGGCATCTGAAAAGATCAATTATGATTCTGTTGAAAAAATCAATCGTGCCATTCATTCTCTCACTATTGATTGTAGGACAACACTTCAAAATTTAATGTACAACCACAAAAATAACAAGACAATTTACAGATTATATGCCAATTTCATTGAAAGTTTTGAGTTTGACAGCGACTTGGCCCAACAATACTATAACGAAGCCAATTCTATTGAAGAGGAGGAAATGAAAAGAAAGAGAAGAATGTCAACCTTTAGTAATAATGGAAAGAGAGGTGGTAATCGTGTTGTTCCTGTCATGAATGAATACAAATTTGGAAATGCAGAGGCAGTTGAAGATCAAGATTTAGATGAGATGGAAAGTGCCTTTGATAATCCAAAGGTAAAAAAGGAGCAAGTTTTCAAAACAGCCATCTCAAATCAAAGATCCAATAGATTCGTATTCACATCAACTCTATTATATGGCTTGCTATGTTTCAGTTTTATCACTGCATCGTTAGTACTTAGTGTTTATTACTCTAAAACTTCCAAGAACAATATTCCTTACTTGCAACAGGTTTGCGCAGTTAGTGTAGCTCCATTCTCAGTATTTAGAAATGTCAGGGCTGGTCAGAACTGGATGAACTTTTACATGCTTTTTGAAAATGTTTGGCCAGCTATTAATCCTGAATCAAATACCAAAACAAGATCAAAATCAAGCTATGTCACAAGTCACAAACAAAGAATGTTAGACGATTTGGCTTATTATGATACTCTCGTTTCTACAGCTCAAAGTAAGATATTCGATAGTGACTCATATATCGACTATTCAGAAAATGTTTATCCATTTGCATACCCAAATGAAGACAAACAGTTTAACTATAATGGAGCTTTAACTATTAGAAATATTTCAGTTCAAGAAATTACCAATAATATGATCAAGTACACTAAGAAATTCTACGCAGACGTACCAGACACATATTTATTGGCCTCTGAAGCTATTAATATCACATATGCCAAGAAGAAACTCAATCTTGACTTGGCAGCAAATTCTACCTATTTTAATCCATTGGCAAACTATAATTTTATGGTTTTGTATAGTAATATTGAGAGAGCTAGTAATGCCTATGATGCATTTTGTGGAAAATATCTCGATAGATCAACAAGTACAATTAATGATACCATCAATCTTTTGATCTATTATACTGTTACATTGGTTGGTTTCTTCCTATTGTCAAGCTTTGCCTATCTGATATTTATGCTTGTTGAAATGACTTCAATGAAGAGAATAATGAAACTCTATGAGAAGCAATTGAGCAAAGATGTTATTGGAAAGATCTATCATACCTTAGATAAGAAGACAACAGAAGTTGCTGATTCTCAATCTAAAGGTATTTCTCTTAATAGAATCAAACCAAGTGTCATACTTATTGGCTTGATTTTACTTATCATTCTAGTTACAGTAACCTGTTTGGTTTTATTATTTGTTGAAAGTTATGAAAATTCAATTACATCATCACAGGTGATGGCAAGTGTAAGATTGACAGTTCAAGCAGCTGCTATTTTGCAAAGATTATCGTTTGCAGTTGGAGAAGTAGCTACATACTTTGTTGCTAGTGAGACTTCCAATACCAAATCACCTCTAGCCAGTTCTTTCCCTAGAAAGGTAACCTTTGGAGATCCAAGTTTATATGGAATAGATATTGCAAGTTTACAAGCATTTTTAGTGGCACGTATAAACACAAGACTTCCTCAATTGAGTAGTATGTGGTCAAAATTAATTTATGGAGATGCAGCATCTGGAAGAGAAGCTATTCTTGGTAAATTTGATGATGTTGATCAAGTAATTGTGACTGGAATTACTAATTGCACAGATTATATGGCCAAAAACAATATTACATATGGCCTTGAAACTAGTTATCAGTATTGTGTTGGATTTGAAGAATTATTTGGTAATTATTTGACAACTGTTGCTCAGCTCGTTACAGATTCAAAGAAACAGTATGCACTTCAACAAGCTGCCCTTAGCACTACAACTCTTCTTCCAACGGATGATTTACAATTGAGACATAACAATGCTATGAGAATGGCTTTATCCTTAACAAGCAAATTTGTGAAATTTATTCAAGAATTTGTGGATGCAACCTCTAGTGCTTCCTACATTATTGCAATCATTAGTACAATTATCAGCTACTTGCTATGTACAGTCTTCTTCTTTTTCCTTCAGAGTACTTATCAATCTTATGATGGTCAATTACACACTTTGAGAATAATGGCTCACTACATTCCAGTTGATGTTCTTGATAGAAATGAACAATTGAAGAACTTTATTCTATACAATACTACCAAGACAGAAAAGAAGAAGAAATCTCTGCTCTCTAAGGAAGGCTTTGTTGGAGGTTCCTCTCTTGAAGATTTGAAGAATATTTTCAATTCCAACATTGAGGGAACCACAATTTGTAATAGCAAGTTTGAAATTGAATTTTTCAATGCAGCTGCCCTCAAAATGTTTGGTATGCAATCAATTGATGTGTTGGGAGTTTCTATGGGAAATTTGATTGAGCCAACACAAAAAGATGAGCTCATTAATTGTATGGATCATTTAATGAAGAAAAAGACAGGTGAAAATAACCTAAAGAAGGATGAAATTCAAACTAATGATCAATGCGAAGTTTTAGAATTAGACTGCATCAGAAGAAATCAAACAAAATTCCCATGCAAAATAACTTTAATTGCTGTTAAGGTTAGTGATGGAATAGGTCAAAAGCCAATCCTAATCGTCAGTCTTAAAGATTTAACATCTGAAAAGAAACAAAATGCACTATTGAGTGAAGAGAAACAAAAATCAGACAATTTACTGAAAAACATATTACCAATGAGTGTTGCTTCGAGATTAAAGAGTGGACACACTTTCATTGCTGAAAAGTTGGATGATATCACTTGTTTCTTCTCAGATATGGTTGGATTTACTGCAATCAGTAGTGGACTTCAAGCAACTGACCTTGTGATGATGTTAAACTCTATTGTTAATGGATTTGATTTACTAACAGAGAAGTATGATTTGGAGAAGATCAAAACTATTGGAGATGCATACTTTTGTGTAGGAGGACTTCCAGGTGCAGCAACAAGTGATCATCCAGAACGAGTTCTCAAATTTGCTATTGAAACATTTGGTGTCATTAACGATTTCAATGCCAATAATGCTGAAAGGAAATCGGTGACTGATAATCAAGAAGAATATCAACCAACTGAAGAACAGTCATCGCCTATCAAGGCAAAGATCAATATTCGAGTTGGAATTAACACAGGAGCAGTTGTGGCAGGTGTTATTGGAATGAAAAAGTTTGCCTACGACTTGTGGGGTGATACAATCAATACTGCATCTCGTATGGAATCAACATCAAAGAATGGAAGAATTCAAATTTCACGATCAACCTATGAAAGAGTTTTCGATTTGGGTTATGAATTTGAGGAAAGAGAAGTAGATGTGAAAGGAAAAGGAATTGTCAAGACTTATCTATTGAATGATAAGC
Organism: Naegleria gruberi; assembly: GCF_000004985.1. Classification (NCBI taxonomy): domain Eukaryota; phylum Heterolobosea; class Eutetramitea; order Acrasida; family Naegleriidae; genus Naegleria; species Naegleria gruberi. The sequence continues at coordinate 319,282 of NW_003163282.1, forward strand.
ATCATAGATATCTCAAAAACAATCCACTAATGTATTCAGCACAGAAGAGTGCTTCTTTGTTATTCACTTCCCAACAATAAATAATTGAATGTGTCCAGCCATAAGTTAAATTGTTTATTTCGCCCGTTGATTTGGAATTTCAGCAATACACATTCTCTTGTCTGAAATTCCAATATTTATTTGAAAATGCGAAATAATTGCTGGTGGAGCTAATTTTATTCACAACCTATAATATCGCTTAATATTTTAAGGTCAAATTTTCAATTATTCGTAATCAAAAAAGTCCTCCTCAAAACAAAGCTCTTGTGCTGTAGATATTCCATTAACGAGTTGGAATGCCTTTCTACTAGCTCCGCTTTCCGTACCAGGATTGTAGTAATAATCTCGAATGTAAAAGAGTTTCTTACTACAGCCAGTTAGGTATTGAAACAATAAATCCAAAAGTGCCTCAGCATCACTGGTTCCATTTCCTAATATTTTCTCAATCTCTTCTAGATAGTTCGTAGCGAAAGAGTCTGAAATCAAGAACTGTTCATCTTTTTCAGAACTATTTGCATAGAGTGTTTTTGAATTTTGTGGATTGTCGAAATATAAGGATAAATATACATCAACGAAAGTTTCATCTCCATTAAAGTATTCCCAGCTGTATTTCAAATAAAAGAATTCAAACTGTTCTTCAAGATTTCCCCTTATTTTGAGTGTAAATTCAACCATTTCGTAATACTCTACTCCCCTAAAAACTCGAATGACATCCACTTTAGAACATGGAGTAAAGTTGTTGAAAATAGGTAAGGGTTTTCTGATCTCTGCTATTCTCTTACAGGACAAGTTTTTGGCGCTTGATTGAATGAATTTCAATATTGACATGATCGTTTTTTTTTTCAAGTTTAGAGATCTTGTCAATTATTTGCGATCCAAAGTTAATTCCCTTAATACTTTTTGCATTTGTACACCATCCAAACTTGTTGAGCTCCATTCTGCCAGTTCCCCCATTTGTGTATTTCTTAATGATAAATGCAATGTCCTCACGATCTTCTGTTGGAAGAAGAGTGGTAATAAATTCTTCCACATTCTTATTGGCTCCAAAATTAGTTTCACTCAATATCTTATCTATTTCATGTTTTTGGACATGCACTATATTTCTAGAGCGTCCAACTGTGTCATAATGAATAAGAAGTGTGCCATTGCATGAAACCACAATCTTTCTAAGAAACTTTGTAGATTGAAACCGTGTCAAGTCGATATTAATCAATACACACTCATCTGAATCTCTTTTGGGAAACTTTAAAACGGATGCAATAAAAGAACCATTTCCAGTGTCGGCTTCATCTTTACAAAATATGGACCACAAAGGATTTCTCTCCATTAATTCATTACTGTTCAAGAAATCAATTTCAGCATTCAATCTATAAATAATACCATACAGGAAATTCCTCTTATCCACTTCGGAATCAAACTCATCACATGCTTTTTTCATTAAAACAACATTTTTCCTAGAATGATGATGATATTCAAAATTAACACTGCTATCCATAATATCTTGTATTGATTTACATGTGGCATACAATGAGCATTGATCAGCCAAAGTGGAAAAGCTACAAATTTCATCTAAAATTCCTAATTCTATCGGGAAACAATTCATCACCATTGTTGCGTTAGATGATGATTGATTTTCCTTCCGAATTTTTTGTCCTTCATATTTGCCAGCTTCATTGTCTTTTAAACTTCTTTTCATTTTTTTTTGTAATTTAATTTGTTGTTGGCTTCCCTACTGAAATGAGATATATTGAATGCCACTATCAGGTAAGGTAGGTAATTCAGAAAGATGCTTTGCAATGAAATATTGCAGTAATATTTTCATAATTTACAAGATTCCCGTGTAGTCCAATGGCTAGGATACCTGGCTTTCACCCAGGAGGTCCGGGTTCAATTCCCGGCATGGGAGAATCATTTTAACTTTTTCATTGACCTGGGATAGAGCACTAACAATATTTTTCAAACCAACTTTAAACCAAGTTGTGGAAAGATGATCAGCAATGTTTCCCTAATTTCCTTTCTTCCAGTCCTATTGAATAAGCTCATCAAATTGATTTCTCAAAGGTGAAAAATGATTCGTCTCATTCCGGACTTGGTCCTTGCTTCGAATAATAATATCTGATGGGGGGCGATTGGTAAACAAATTCTATTCTTTAAAAAATGTCAACAACTCTTACTGAGAGTGTTAACACTCCAACCCACACCAATGGTGTTGTTGCTGCTGCTAGTAGTCCTCCAACTACTCCAACTACTCCAACTAACAAGTTAATTATTAAACCAACCTATGCACCAACTGAAGAGTACTTGCAAAAGGTTAAATATGCTGAAGCTAATGATCTCTTCCTTCATGAAAAGGATACCACACTTGCTGTCAAGTCTATTCGTAATACTATCAAGAATGAAGAGGCTCGTCTTCGTAGAAAGTACAAGTTCCTCCAATATCAAGATGCTTTGGGCTTGTTAATCTTTCTCGTTGGTGTTACTTCAATGATTGGTGTTGCTACCTTGTATTTACAAGGACGTCTTCATTGGGCATTGGTTGTACCATTGCTTGCTTTACCTGCTTCCATTTTGCATGAATTGGAACATGATTTGATTCATAATTTGTATTTCAAGACTAATCAATGGGTTCATCATGTCATGTACTTTTTCATTTACCTAGCTAAATGTTCAGTTACTCCATGGTATAGAAAGTTTATTCATTTGCGTCATCATCAAGTTTCTGGATCAAAGGCTGATCTTGAAGAGAGATTAATTGGTGGTGGTCTACCATTTGGTTTCTTACGTTGGGCACTAATTATTACTCCATGGGCCAATACAATGATTATTGAAGATGTTCAAAAAGATAATATGGATAATTGGAATAGATGGGGTCTTGTATTCACTTCTGCTCCAAGCGTTGTTTCATTCGCAATTGTTTGGCACCTATTCTTCAGTTATATTCGTTCAATGTTTGGTCTCACTTTCACCGAATATGATCCTGCTTTGTATTTACCGTTGTGGGCTTGGCCAATTGTTAGAGATTTGGGTGTCTTGATTATTTTACCTAACATTTTGAGACAATCCTGTTTAAATTTAATGGCTTCCTATTGTCATTATTATGCTGATGTTCCTGCAGGTGATGTTTTTTATCAAGGTTTGTTTTTATTATTATTTAATATTTAATATTTATATATATTTATATTTAATATTTAATATTATTATTATTGCTTTTCATAATAACAGGACAAGTTATTAATCATTGGACAATGATTCCATTCCAATTATTCTGCTTTAATTTTGGTGCCACTCACATTATTCATCACTTTGTACCAAATCAACCATTTTATATTCGTGAGATTATTTCCAGAAAGGCTAATGCTGAAATGATCAGACAAGGTGTTAGAAATAATGATTGGGGTATTGTTGCTCGTGCTAACCGTTTCTATGAAACTTCAAAGGGTTTAACTGAAATGGACAAGACTCAAATCGTTCAACCAGATCAATGGCCAATTCTTTTAAAGAAGGAAAAATCTGATTAATTTATTATTACATTGACACTAACATGATATTGGTCATTCATTGTTGTACAACAATAAGAAGAATAAATTATTAGATGACTTTGGCCAATGTCATTGATGTGATAACATATGTCGCTGTGCAACTACCTGACATTCTAATAATGTTTCGTATTGCATAAATTTATACTTCCAATAGTTCATCACACATTTTAAACTTGTGGAAGTCTTGAAATACAGACAAAAGATTTAATCAGAATCAGAGAGAAAGCATCATATCGATACTCAAGTATTAACGAGTATAACATTCCATTTGAAAAATTCTGAACATTCATTTCACTTCCTTCACTCACTTATGAAAATGCAAAAACAAAAACCTGACAAAATTAGTCACTTTTATGTAAAAGGAAAGAAGTATTCCTAAATAGATATCCTGTTATCCAAACTCACAAGAAAAAGTTACTTGTCAACAAACAAATTAGAAAAAATGCAACGAGTTGGCAGAGCTAGTTGGGTTAGATCCGCTCATACAACCTTTTTCATTATATTCTTGTTGGTGTTGTTTTTAATTCAAGTCAACTGCCACACATCAAGTTTGATAGATTTAAAGGAAAGTTATCGGCCCGTGTATGCTAATCAATCCCAATGTATGGTTAAACCATTTGATGATCCAATTAGATTTGAATGGTCCTTGGAATGCCAAAACGTCACTTGTAATAATTTAAAAATTGGATTATCTAAAATGTCACCAACTCTTTGCTTGGCAATACAATTATTCTCGGATGATGATTGGATTTTCGAGCATTTAAACAATACTGATAATTACAAGATGAATGTTGGTAAACATGTGATGTCTGACAATGTCAGATATCGATTATTTTGTTATTATCAGAATATGGGAGCTTTAGACTTTGAAGTTCCACCACGAGCATTTTGTTTGACGAGGAATGGAAGTGAATATTCAACGAATTGCACAGATGGATATGCTAATGAGAAATTGGACGAATTGATTGGAGAAAGTTATTGGAATTTCACTAGACGAAAGCAGTTTCATCAATATTCATGGAAAATGACCAACTTGACAGTGGAAATACCCATCAAATTGGATCAATCAAATCAAACAGGATTACAAATGCATGTCATGTTAATTGACTTGTATTCTTATCCTCAAAAATTTGAATTGAGATTTATTGGAAACCCTTATTATATAATACCATTAATTACAAATTATTCAATGAGTGAATTTTCGAATAGAACATGGGATCCTCAGTGTGATGATTTAACTTATAATTCACGACCTCAATACTATATTTGGAAATTAATCGCCATCTCAATTGGATTGGTTGACTTTAGTACGGTTTTAATTCTATTGATATGTAGAAGAAAGCACCGTATTATACAGAGTCGATTTATTATTCCCTACTTTACCTCATGCATGTATATATTGCAAGGGATAACAAATATTTTTTTGAATGTTTTCTATTATGATCCTGAATGGGATGCCTTAATTGAGGAATTAGTTTTGATTGTGGTCATGTCACTACACTTGTTGCAGGGGATGAGGTATTATATTTCTAGATTGATGTATTCGAGATTTTATTCGAAACGAGATGGAATATTGATGAAGATTCTCCTGTCAAAAGTTTACTTTCTAATAGCCATTATTTCTGTTTTGATTTTAGAAGCAATTGTCGTTGCCGTAATAATGACTAATCTTCCATATGTTGATATGGTTGATTTTTATACTTATTTTTCAATTATTTGTGGAATTAGCTATTTAATCTTACTTGGAATTGGAATGACTGTTCACATTATTGTAAACTTTAAATTTGCAAGAAAGTTAAAGAGTGCCAAGCAGATTTTCAGGTGGTTCTTTTTACATGATGACAGCTTTGGATATAATGGTGAATTTCTGGTGTTTGTTGTGATTTATATTTTGGCAGGATTGTTTTTTTTACTTTCTTCCCTTTCTGGAGGTTATCTCACTTCTACTTTATATGTGAGTACGAGACCCATTTCTAAACTGTATTTGAACAATGGTTTTGGATATGCCCTGTATGGATGTGGTAAAATTCTCTTTACTGTTGGATATAGTTTACAACTTTGGTTTCTTGTAATTATGACATTTTTCAAGAAGGAGAAGGAGAAAACTGACATTCAACAACTCAAGGAAGAGATGGATATATTCTTTTCCAAGTCATTTAATGATGGATCTGTCTGTATTGAAATTATGAAACGATTTCTAGTGTTGGAATTCAAATTGGAATTATTGGAAATTTACATTTTCTTGTCCCAACATCCAAAATCAACATTGATGGATTTAATTCAGAAATATCCTCAGAATTACTTTGCAATTGTTCGATATTTCAAGAAATCAAATCTGGATAGCAATTATCAAGAATGTTATCTCGAGTCAACTGAACTTTTAGTGGAAGCTTTTATAAGATTAAAGTTGACAGTCATTTACGAGAAGGAATATTTGGAAAGGATGAAAGAGGAAATTCAGTTTGTGCTGGAATGTATAAAATAGGTGTTGGTTGATATCAGCTAATGAAGAATAGTCAGTGATGCACAGAAAGAAGTTAATCCCTATTCACAGTAAGGATGTATAATTGAATAGTGCTTTCAATATTTTAAGAATGAATGTGAGGCAGATACTATAACAAAAGTGGAAAGTACTTCATGCTAATTGGAATTTCAATCAGTACCAATAAAAAAATATTGGCAAACGTTGAATATTCAATTCCAGGCACTCGAGATTAATTTTTGACTCTATCCCCAATATTTGAGTTTTACATTTTTCATCATAGGTGGAATGATATGTACTCTAACTAAGAATCAATTTTCAAAGTTTCATCTCTTAAAACCACCGAGAAAATAATCAAAGATTATTTTTTTATTTTCCTACATGTAATTCTTCAATTTAATTTAAGGAATGGATTGATATTCAATTTATATGAAAAAACTATTTCATGCATTAACAAAGATGAGACTATTTGTGGTGAACTTTCGATTGTTTAAAAAAAATGTGGAACATTCTTTGCATTGCTATTTTGGTGGTTCTTTGTTCTGCTGGTTACTTTTATTTTAATATGAACAATACTCAACAGTATAATGACTTGGACATTTATGTTCCCATAGAATACATTCTTTTCTGTATATCGGAACAATACCAGATCGCCAACACCTCCTTATTGGAACCTCTCATCCGAAAAAACTTCAATAAGGATAATATTAAGACACTATTGAATATGCTCACCAAACATAACAAAATAGATGTCGTAAATAACTTGGTGAACACCTTTAGAATAAGAGCTGATATTGCCGAGAATATTGTTGACTTTATTGGCCATCAAGCGAAGCAAGCATTTCCATTTTCAAAAGAGAGAATGGACGAGTTTCTATGGAGAAAAGCCAAAATACGAGATGCACTATCAAGTATTGAAGATATTACAACTGATCACGAGCATGTTAACAATAGTGACACGTTTATTTACAAAGTTAATGATGGAAATTGGTACATTTTCAATAATCTTTCAAAATTTAAGAAAGCAATTCATCATATACCTTTAGTATTGGGATCTGCCCAGAGATGTAGAATGTCTTTTGAAGTTAAGGGTCAGCCTAGAACAGGAAAAACACTTTGTTCGAAATATGTGCTTCCCTATTTTTGTGCCACTTCAATTAATCGAAAGAGGGAACAAGAAGGCCTTACAAAACTGTCAAGAGCTCCTGTTTTCTATTTAATGATGGTAAAGAATGGAAATCCAATCAGGGATTTGTATCACGAACTGAAGAAACATTTAAGTGAAATAATTAACTACCATCCAGAACATGAATTTAAAGAAAATGGTGAGCTTATTCTGGAAGTACGAACGTATATTCACAGATTTTTCGATGTGTATTCTGACTCTCATATGTTTATTGTTCTAGATGAGATTCAATTAATTGATTCAAAATATTTGGACTCTCTGAGAACAATTATCAAGTCAAGAGACTTTCTCAAGTGTACATTCATTCTAACAGGCTCTACCCAGTCAATGTTCAACTTGACAATGGAAAAGACATGTAGAAATGGATTGAGTTTCTTTGACAATACAATTGTTTATGATATTCCCTTTTCCAATTCACCAAAACGTGTTGAAGAATCTCTTAAAACATTGTTTCATAAGGGTGCTTTGAATAGAAGTTCTATAACAGCAGAAGAAACCCTTATGATACAATCACATTGCACAGATCTAAACGTTGCGTATGTAAGCCAGATACTGAAATATGAGCACGATTTAAAACTTTCTTTCACTAAATCTTTGAATAAGTTAGTAGAAGAAATATTGAAAATATACGACCGAGATGTTGTAATTGATTCAGCCACAGTCTTAGCTATACTAAATGGTGATCTTGAATCTTTGGAAGATACATGCTTTGTTACTAAAGTTAAAGGACAATTACTTTTAACAGACAAGCTTTTCACCATATTTCTTAACAACAATTTTATGGTTGAGAATCAAGGAAAAGCAGTTATTAAGAAATGCTTCTGATATTTGGAGAAAAGATTTCAAAAATAGAAGAAAATCCAACAACAAATATTCTAACTTTATCATATCTGATATAGGCTTACTTGTAAGATGAAATGCATCTTCTTTGCTGGTCTTTCATTGAAAAGTGCATCAATTAAATAAACTTTTATTTTAAAGATATACAGAACTAAGTACTTTACAAGTCCAAATTTCATTTGGACCAATACTTGTTGCGTTAAATGAAACATTTCCAGCGGCATCAGCTGTCAAATAACCCCCAGTCCATGCCCTGAAACTTGTTCCACTACTATGAACCTCCACAGTAAACTTCTCCCACCCTCCAATTGCAATTCTATTATCAACAATTGAATTATCATTATCACAACACAAATAAGTATGCCACCAAGTTCTCAATGCACAAATTGACACCCAATCAGTCCAATCAGTATCTGACATTAGGTAGAAATTCTCCCATGGACCAACTACTGGACGATCAGCAACGACTCTTCCATTTTCAGAGCAAAGATACATTCCATTGGCTGCTTTCATGGATTGAGTGTAACCGACGACGTATTTTGGACGAGGAATTGGTTGGAAAATGTTTTGAGCAATGAATGAGAGTGGTTGAGTGGTGTTGGATAAATGTCTTTTGGCTAGTTGAGCGAAATTGAATGGTTCTCCTGGATCTGTATTGTTCATGTGAGTTCTTTGGTCAACTGAGGAAGTGAGTGGACCTTGATAATCAGCATTGATGTGATTCAAACCACCACTCTTGATGAACAAGTAGGCATTGACGTAGTTTTTAATACTGACAACTTTGAGACGTTCTCTATCAACAAAGCTTAACATGTGTCTTAAGTCAAATGTCAGAAATTTAAATATTCCACCAAGATAACATACCTTGCTTCAAACTTGTTAATTCCCAATCTCTTCATTGCCTTCTTGAATTCTCTTCTTCTCAAGAATCCATTACGTTCCAAATCGACTTGATTATAAGCTGTTTCGGCTTGTTTACATAATTGTTGAACCTGATTTAACATTTCGGTTGGCTTTTAAATGTGTGAAAAGATATGTTAAAGAAATGAGAAACTTACCACTTGGAATCCTTCAGGTAACCACTTTGGTTGAACGTCTTGAACCCAGAATTGCATTGTTTTATTGTTATTTTTTTAAATGTTTAAACTATTCGAAAGGCAAATTTAATTAATGTCAAGCAACCTAAAGAGTATGATGAAATTGGTAAGTCAACTTTACAAAAAGTGAAATTCATGGCTGCTAGTATGCTATTTTTGATCTAATTTGTGTGCAATTACTATAAATATTCACAATTTTTGTAATCTCAAATCTAAGAATGGAAAGGTTAAGCCACCACTACGGCAAAGAGACCAATCTGTTTCTAATGTCAGAATAAGTTGGAATAGGATTAGTCTGTTTAATGAAAATTGTTCCTCCAACTTGATGCTTTGATTTTGGTTATGATTCTCTTTGAAGATGAAAAAAAGACTACAGCACCACAGGTTCCCAAGTTGTCTCCAACCTCAGTACTGATGTGGCTCGACGATGCTTAACTTCTCAAATCGGACGGGATGAGGTGCATTCATCGTGATATGGCCGTAGCCATTCATCACCCCGAAATTTGAAATATTAATATCAAATTACATTAATGTCTTGAAGTAGTTCATGAATAAGATGTTTGTCATCAGAATTGATTGAAGTATTCGCATCCACTTCACAATGTTATTTACAAGCAAATATAGTAGCAATATCAATTCAACAAAAGTTTCCAAACATTCAACCTTTACCTTCCCAATTCCGCTTTTTTACACAAAATTAAATTCCCATTGTCTCTATATCATGCCATCTTCCAACACGTGTAACACTTTTGAGTGTCATCAAGAAATGCTCTCGATAATCGATTTTTCACATAAAGGATGAATAATTTAGAGGGGATAAATTTTTCTTTCTGTAAAAAATTTCAAATTTTTTTGCCAGAAAACTCGGCAAAATTTTCAAAAGAAAAAACAACAAAAATTTTCTCTCTTGAAAATTCTACTTCTTCTGTGATGATTTTCAACAGTAATTCTGCATGATGGTAAAAACCATTTAATACACAGCATGATAGGATGGAAAGGAAGTGATAGGAATTGGATTTATTGGATTTTATGATAAATTGCGGATTTTGGAAGGCAAAGATTACCTTTGTAAAAACTTTTATGGAAATGATGAAGTGAAACCTTCATGCTTGTTGGTAAATAGTATTTACATAACAATGGAGAGTATGCGAACGTCTCAATTCAACATAATTCTTATCAAAATATTAATTTTAATATTTTCATCATATTCAACATGAAATACAACAAGAACAACATCATTGCCATGTTATTTATCATCAATAATATCACCTGGGAATGTTTTGTTAATTCACATCTACCATTGGTGATGACAGAGAAGTTGAAAGTAAAATCGAAAAAGTTGGAAATACTTTTGACAAACCTGCTAGTAAAATGCAAAGCGAGCAAAATTCACCACCTATGAGCATCATCAAGAACACTCCCTATCTGTTTTTCAAGTTTTTGTGCTAGATTGGGAGGTCAAATTTTTACATCCTCTCCCAACATTAATTATTCTTCATCTACTTGTTCAATCTTCTTCAGCACAACAATAAATTCATAACAGCAATATTACCAATTACTAATCTTCATCTTGTCCCTTCCCTCCAAACATTCATCAAAATATTCATCAATTCCTATCCGCACCCAACATCTCCAACATCTCCTTCACAATCGCACCTCCTCTCCTACCATATCGCAATAAGCGCATTGAAAGTTAAAAAAAAATCC
>NW_003163282.1:330727-343287 GCF_000004985.1 Naegleria gruberi
AACCTTGGATTGATGAAACCATTTCAACAAAAAGACTCACTGGTACTCTCAATGGTGATGGAGTTTCACCATTTAAAAAGAGCTTGAATAATTTCTATAATTTCATTGTACAGTTCAATGAAATGAGTCCTTCTGATCGAAAGAAATCTACCAATAATTTTCTATGGGCCATTTTACCAAGGAAACCTGATAAGATAGATATTGAAATTGGACTCAAAGTAATAATGAATGATCTGAATTGTCTAAATTCAAATCAAAAAAACCTTAATTTGGAAATGATAATTGAACGAGTAATTGCTGACCTTCCTGCAAGATCAGAGATTTTATTCTTTAAACGCCAAGGATTTTATTTTTGTCACTTGTGTAACACTAAGGGTGAAGATACATCTGGTTCTCACAAAGTTTATCCATTGGAGTTTCGAACAAGATTAGTAGTATTGAATGGAAAATCAGAACTCATTGAGGTTTTTGAAAAATTCAAATACAGAGAATATCACAATGAGATTTCTCTCATTAACAATTTTCCAAACTCAAATCTACCACCCGGAATGGATAATGTTTCTCCAATCCTATTACAACCATTCAATCCTAATCCAACATGTCTCTGTTCATATGATAACATGCATTACAATTATGAAGGTATTTTGGTGAAATTTCTCAATTTAATTGATGAACGATATTGGAAAGAATTTGATGTCATTTATTTAAAACAGAAGTTTCCCTCCTTTTTTCACAAGCACCCAAGATCCATTGCAAAGAATATCAATCACCTGAAATCCATTGAAGTTTACATTCTGTGTCATTATTATCTCGAATTATTTGAGGAAATTCCAAGCTATAGTGAAATTCAAGAAATAGTTCAACACATTATTCAATATGTGAGAATTATTGATAAGCTAATGGACTCATTTCAATTAGAAGATCTTCTATTATTGCAGAAACAGCTAAACTCAGTTCTGTACTTTTTTCAAAAGAAGGATGCTAATTTTTGCTCTCCAAATTTTCACATAGCAGCTGAAATGGTAATGAACTGCCGTCTATATGGTCCATTGTGGTGCAATAACGCATTTATTTTTGAGGCAATGAATAACATTCTCTCAAAACCCTTCAAATGTGCCAATTCTTTAAGATATTCAATTCTATTCTTTGATATGGTAAATTTGGTACAATTATTGAACTTGAAACCTCCCAATCGTAAACTAGAATGTGTCTGTGGTAATTATATAATCAATAGCAAAAGAGATTACTTGCTACACACTCCCTCTAAAGAAATTTATCAAGTCAATTCATTTTCTCCAAATTATTCACAAATTGAGATTCGACATGCTGTTAATGGCACAACAATCACCGTCTCACAAGACACTATCAAACAAGATTTCATACCAGCAATATGCCAGCAAATTAATGGCTCTTTTCACTTCAAACCAATTCACAAAATGGCCTTTACATTATATTAAATGTCTTTCCATATTTGGCTTCATCTCTAAAATAAACACTTTCTATTTTTGCAACCAGTTTAAACTATTTTTCAAAAAAAATACCTCAACATACTAGTAAGTCGTATCAGTTATCAATTATATTACATCATTTCAATTCATTTACAAGACATATCAATTCAAATTTTTATTTCACGTTTTTATAAGAAACTCTTGTCAATTTCCTTGTCATCTTTGATGGTGTGAAATCTTTTACAATATTAATTCACACGGTGTGAATCTTTCATAGCATTGAGTTTCACTCAGTGTGAAATGGTTCAAGATGAAAGATTTCCAACTTGTAAGAATTATGAATAGTTCAATAAAATTTCAATTTATCAAAAATTAATAATCATTCTGCAACGTCATTGGAGACACTTTTTGAGACGTCATTGAGGACGCTTTTTTTGACGTCTTAATGACTCTCAAATTGACACCGTCAAAATGACGAAAAAAAACGTCATTTTGACGTCCACAACACCGTCCCAATGACACCTTAACAAGCATAAACAAAGGCGTCATTCATGACTATAAAATCGTCAAAACAAGCGTCAATAAAAATGAGCGGGGCATTGAAAGTTTAAAAAAAAATTCCCAACTTGAAATGCAAGAAACACAATCACTCGCCGATTACATCAAATCTTTTGGTACATTTCAATTGATTTTCCTCTCTTTCATTTCTTTGATCATTCTCTACTTGATAATTTATACATGCCGATTTGTGCACTTGTATTTAAAGTATAGGCACATTCCTGGCTTTGTTTCCTTTCTACCACCCTTCTTGGGATCACTCGTGGCCGGAGAAATGTTTGTTGGTTATGAGTATTCATGTATTTTGAAGGCTTTTACGAGTAATCCTGATAGTACAATTGTAAAGATTCAAAAAGGATTGGATCTTTATTTTGCTGTGGCTAAGGATCAAGAAATAATCAAGGAATTACTCATTAGAAAGTATAAAACTATGGCCAAGAATGAAAAGTTGTTGGAACCATTGGGATTATTTGGACATAATATGTTAACTGCCGATTCAACCAATCCTATTTGGAAGAAACATAGAGTATTGGCTAATCCAATCTTTTCAAATCATGCTCACTTGAAAAATGTATTCAGAGTCACAATGGAAGAACTTTCCAACATGATTAAATATTGGAAAGATAATTATGATTCAGATGCTGAAGGAAATATTAGAAATGTCAATACTACACAAGAACTCAAGTCAATTACACTCACTGTTATTAACAGAGTTGCTTTTGGTTATGATATTGAGATTTTTAATAAGAGTACAAAACACAGAGATGAAATTCATCAATCGACAACTGACTTGTTGAGTGGAATCATGTACAAATTTGTTTTCCCTACATGGTTCTTTGAATATTTACCGTTTGGAATTTTTGGCAAATTCAAGAAGGCAAAGAATAATTTCCGTAAGATTGCCATGGATATGATTAGTAAAAAGACAGCTGAAATTCAAAAGAATAATGAAATTATGGAAGATGAAGATTTATTGAGCTTGTTAATGAAGAGTAGTGCTTCTCAAAACTTATCAGATGAGGAAAAATTGAGTGATGATGAATTGGTCAGTGCTATGTTTATTATATTCTTTGCTGGATTTGAGACAAGTTCAACCTCTTTGAATTTCATGTTGAGGCTGTTGGCCATTCATCCAGATGTTCAGGAGAAATTAATTGAAGAAATTGATGCAACAGTAGAGTCAGCCGAATCTATGAAATTTGAAGATCTTACCGAAAGACTTCCTCTATTGAACTCATTCATTAAGGAGTCATTCAGGGTCAAACCAGCAGTAGGTGCCGTTTCCAGAACTGTTGCCAAGAAGGGAGGAGAAACTATTGGAGGAATGCACTTTAATGAGGGAGACCAAATTGTTTTCAACATTATGGTTCATCACAAACTCTCCCACAATAATGCTATGGATACTTTCAAATTTGACAGATTTTATCAACCATCAGATAAGCAAGACGATTCTTCATCAGAAAGCTCAGATAAGGGAACAATGGGAAATTTAACACTCGAGTTTGCAAAGGATGATTTGGCCTCCTTCTCACTTGGTCCAAGAGATTGTCTCGGAAGAAGAATGGCCTTGATAGAAGTTAAACAGATTCTCGTCTATTTATTGAAAAAGTACAGAATTACAGTGCCAGAACATTTGAAGGAGCAACAGGCTAAAATTAAGGAAACTTACATCATGACAAGATGTACCTTTGAACCTTTTATTCTTAATTTTGAAAAGAGATGTTAAAATTTTCTAATTTATTTACATGATTTGATTATTATTAAATCGTCGTTAGGAGAATAGGATTTCAAAATTGGATATTTTGTTAACTTTAAACATGTTGCTCTTGATTAAGATTTGGATAATGAACTTGATTAATGGAATAAGCAACTGGATTTTGAGCAACATATTGTTGAGGAGTGACAATAGTTGGAACGGAGGCATCATCTTCTTCCTCTCTCAATTGTTGATGAGCTTCACTCTTTTGTAATGAAATAGAATAACCCTTCTTCTTCAAAATGAGAACTACAATTCCAGCTCCACAAGCCAAACACAATGAAACACTAGCAACAATACCACCAATAACACCAAGAATTAAACCAATTGGTAATCCTTGTTCTCCAGCTCTATTTTGAGTTTTGGTCATTTCATTACCATCTTGAATATTGGAATCATCTTGATCCATATCTGGTGATGCTGATGAAGAATCTTGTGGTCTTGGTGGTCTTTGTCCAGAACGATCTGGTCTTGGTGGACGAGGACCTGGACCTGGTTGTCTTCTGGAATGATCTGGTCTAGGTGGTCTTTGTCCAGATGGTAATGGACGTGGAGGTCTTTTTCCAGAAGGCATTGGTCTTGGATTTCCTGATTGTTGTGGACCTGGTGGAGGATGTGGTCTTTCACCAGAATGATCAGGTCTTGGTGGTCTTTGTCCAGAGTGATCTGGTCTTGGAGGTCTTTGTCCTGAACGATCAGGTCTTGGACCAGGTGGTGGATTTGGAGGTCTTTGAGAAATATTGTTATCTTGAGCGAGTGTGGACATTGTCAAGGCAATGAACATGATTAACATGACAGCGAGGACTGCCAATGATTTCTTTGAGTGTTGGTGATGCATTTCGTTTCTTTTTTTCTTATTGTTTTGAGAGTTTGTTTCTGAGTGGCTTGGATTTTAAAGGATTGAGAAAGCTTCTTGTTGGAAAATTGAACATGAGAGGTGTCTATATATTGTCCAATTGATTGTTATTGATGTTGTTAGTGACTAGACGCACTAATAAATTCCAACATCTTTCGAGTTCGTGGAAAGAGTTCAAGTTTTAGTCGGAGTTTTCATTTCCAAATGAGAGGACGTTTGATACTACTAAGCTCGAATTCAATGTTCTAGAATTGATAATTTCAGTGAAGGAATTGACCCTTGTTCGTTCTTATTAAATATTTACAATAAATTTAAATACATATTCATTATTACATGTGTTTAATTGTTTAAGTTGTGTTTTCTTTTAAAAAAATGCAAAAGACAATTCACGTGCATTGTTTAGGTGTTTGCACAATGGATTTTGTCTCCCAACTCGATCACTTCCCTTCCATCAATTCAAAAAACAAGAGTTTGAATATGAAAATGTGCGGAGGAGGAAATGCTGCAAATGTAGCCTTTGATTTATTCATGATGATGAGGAAGGAAAATAATAATGATCATGATTTGATAGAGGAAGTATCATCAAGAAAGGGGAAAGAATTATCGGAAAGTTTTAATACAATAATTAAATTAATATCAAAAATTGGTAATGATGTGGTTGGAAAATCGATAAAACAAGAATTTGAAGAATTGAAAGATGGGATTGGATTTGAGTGGTTTTGTGGTTTCTCCGAATTGTCAATCTTCATTTAGTTATATAATGGTAACACCTAGTAGGGATTCTAATGAAGCATTTGATAGAACTATTGTTAATACTCCGTTATCGGAAGGGTTTCAATTTAAAGAATTGGAAAGTTATTGTAAAGAAGATAATTTGGGAGAAATTGATTTGCTGTTTTTGGATGGAAGATATGCTAATGTAGCAATTGAATATATTGATGCAATGGATTGTAGAGGATGTATTGTAATGGAATGTGAAAGGATGAGATTTGGATATGAATTGAATTGTTTTTTGGAACTAATTTCAAAATCGAATGTTATTACAATATCTGAAGGATTTGGAAAGGAATATCTTGATTATTATATGAATCAAAATGAAGAAATTAAGGAGTGGATGCAACAGGTCGACATTTCTAATGAATTAATTTCTCTTCACTTGCTGTATTCTCTCTTGAAACAAACAAAGAACAAGATCCCTAATTTTTTAATTCAAACGTTGGGATCCAAGGGATCTATATGCATGATTCAAAAGGTGGATATGGAAGAAACTCAAGTAAAATCATTTTCGGATATCATATCATTGGAGACTATTAGCTCTTCACCTCAGACTCAAGACTTTTCATTTTCAATTACAGACCATCTAGGAGTACAACATTATTATACTATCATTTACTGTCAAGCATATTCAAATAATGAACTACCAATTGTAGATGGTACAGGAGCTGGCGATTCCTTCAATGCTGCAACACTCTACACATTACAACAATTCATAGCTAAAGATATTCCTGTTGACCTTTCGAGCTTGAAAAAATTATTGAAATTTTCTAGTATCTCTGCAGTTTATTGTTGCAGTGCAGTTGGCGCTCGAACTCGTATCATTGATAGCAAAACAGCAAGGGAAATTTGGAATGAATTATAATATTTTATTGGATGATTTCAGAGCCTTTTCAATTTCCTCTCTCACCTTGTCAATTAGAATTGGCTTTTAATTAACTGAATCGAAACTAGCTTCTTTTAACATATCAGCTGTTTCCCAATTATTTGCAGTGTACTTTTCTTATTGTTGGTTTTTTCATACTCTCTAATATTTTTCACACTTTGCTTACCACACATTACTAAGATCGTAGAACCAACCAATAATGCCATGTAATGGATTTCTTGCTTCATGTGAAATGTTGGCAATTAGGTGAGTCTTTTCATTGCTAATGTACTTATCCTGTTTCTCCTTTGAATACGTATTACACAGGAATAAACATAGGGAGAACAAAAGCTAGGAGAGGTCACTTCAATGATCTTTGAATAAATTGAACCGCTCATATATAAGGAAGAGGGTTATAGAATTAGACGGAGGGATCAGATGACAGGAAGTCCATTTGTAGAATTCGTTGAAGTGATGGTACTAAATGAGTTGATTTTCTTGGCCTATTTCCACAAACGAAGAACGAGAATTTGGCGTTAATTCTGGAGAGCTTGTAATACTACTAGTATTAGATGAAAGACAGTTCATAGATTGAGATCTACTCAAAGGGCTGAATGGTATTGAGCTATATGGATATCCACTTGTCTGACTAGAAGAAGATGTATTATATAGCAGTGATGCTAATGTGAGGGAGTGATGAAATATTTCTCTTAGAAGATAAGGATTCTGTCATACTTAACGACCTTACTATTAATTTTCCATTCGCTGTTAAGTGGTTATCAATGTTCCTGAGTAGGAGTTAGGTGCACATTTGTAAAGTCATTTTTGGAAAGGAAAATATCTGTATTGACAGGTGGCACTTGGAATGAGAAACGTGATCACAAGAACAAAAAAATGGTAGCAACGCCACCTCTCCTCTTCTCTTTCTTTGTGTTTTGTTGGTGTGGATTCTTGCTTGTTGACACATGTTCTACACACTCTTCCATAACTTCATCAACATTGAATGTGTTTATTCAGAAAAGCTCCACAACAGAAAGTTTGCAAGTATTTGGATCCAACTCTTCGATCATTCTCATCACATTCAATCAGACAGCTAGTCAAGATGAGTCAAGTTGGAACGTCATTAATCAAATTGGACCTACAACAGATGTACATGTCTATTCGTCACTCTTAGAGGAAGACACTCCAGAAAAGGATGAATTCAAAAGGAGTGTTGAACATGCCATGCTTATGAATGGTTTGAATATTAGAAAACTTTCGTATGTCACTTTGATGCTTACGGATTGTATGATTGGAAATCCATTTGTGGATAACAAACAGATCAAGTTTCTGATAACGACAGATTTCGATTTACCTATCATGGTGAGGAAAATCAGAGAGAATTTCGCATTGGGGAGGTTATTAGAAATGAGTGATTTTAGAATTCAAGTTTTGGCTCCATACGAAATCCAATATTCAACGACAAGCAACATTTCAGAATCAACTGAAAGTTTATATCAAGATAAGATTGCAGAATGTTTGAATGCAATGAAGAATTGTAAAAATAATGGAACCCTCTCAACATGCTATTGGAAACATGATTATTGTTGGATCAGACAACCTTCATCTCTCTTCCAAGTTCAACAATTCAATCTTCTCAATTCCTACACTAATATGAAACTAGTTTACAATAGCTCTTCCATTTCCAACTCTATTTCCAAATACTCTCTGGAATTCTCGCACGAAACTCAAAACCTCACCTTACCATTCATCATTTACAATGAAATTCTTCCATCTTTCTTCTTTTCCTGCAAATCTCCGATCTGTCTCTATGAACCAATGCTTCCAAGTGAACCATTTCACTATGCAGTTGCGTTCTGTTGCTTGATATTTTATATTGGACTAATTTTCATGAGGAATAAGAATACTATTAAGGTAAGATTGTTGTTGCCGTGGATATGTCCATTGATTGTTACAATAAGAATTCTTAGTAGTGGAGAATACTTGTATTCAACCTGTCCAATTATTTATTCAATGATTTCTATAGAAACTGTTTCTATTGTGGTGACGATTTATTGTGTGACAGTTATTAGATTCTTTTATTTGAGAAATTTATATGACATCATTTCAAAATCAAAGAGAATTACACTTTTAAAGAGATTGGCATCTGTCAGATTTGGAATTTTTGTGACAGTTTTGGCATCTGTGATTGTATTTGCTCTGTTGATGGTGTTTCTTCCAATGTTTATCAAAATTTATTTGAATCAGACTGCAATCAGTGTTTCCAGAAATGTAATTATTGGAGTAATTGTTGCCATTGCAATTATTTTGGCTATTATTTATTCTATATTTGATATTATTCTCAGAAGAAAGGATATTCGAATGAAAGGAATCATGTATTATCTATTTTTCGATGATCCTTATCTGATTCGAATAGATTTAATATCCTTAATTATCATTTTGCTGTTGCTTATTCCATTTGTGATTCCAACAAGAATTCAAGTATTATCTGGATTGTTTAGAATGTTGATTGCATTGTCTGCGTTCATGGCAATGGGTGGAACAACAATGGTATTGGAATGTTTCAAAATGATTCGTTATTCGAAAAATGACGAAAGTGAAAAACTGGAGGATATAATTTCTGATAAGAATTTATTTAAAATCCTTAAAGAATATGCACAGAAAGAGTTTAGTTTGGAGAATATTCTATTATATGAAAATTTACAGCAATTTTCCCACAAGAAATTTACACGTACTGACCTAGAAGAAATAGAAGAATTATTTGTAAGAAACTATTCGAAATACGAAGTCAACCTCCCTTCCCTAACCAAACGTAAATTCTACGAATACATGAAAGAAACTGAAAAATCCGAAACTCTTGATGTAAAACTTGTCAAGGACCTAATCTTCCAAGAAATCCTCAACAATATCATGGACACATTCTCTCGTCTCCAAGAAACCGAAGAATATCTGAAATGGGAGCGCATCAAACAGTTCCAACTTCGTAAAATGTCTATCAATCCTTCAAATTCCAATAGAAATCAATAATTATTGTAAACATTCTACGAAACAAAATGGAATAAACCAATTCCAATATATAGAACAGCACAATATAGAAAGTTATACCAGTACATCCAGCACATTGTTACTCTATCACACATAATTATAATGAAAATTACAAGTTTTTTTGATATCCAACATCTATGCTGGAATCTATTTGGCGCGCTGGATGTTGCAATTTTCTCCAGTAATGGAGCTAAATGTGGAAGTATAGAGGAAGTAGTGTGATTGCTAATGTTGAAATTGCTATTGTAGTTTCAGATAGCCCGATATGTGCAGTTGCGGCTTCTAGTACAGAATGAAGATTATAATTCTAAAGGATCATCTGTTGCAGATTTAACAAATTAAAAAGAATGGCAACAAGCAAAACTGTTGAAGATATTGATGAAGCATATCGTTCTGAACCTTGGTGGTAAGTTGATGCACTTTCGAATAGTTTTTGACATGGTCTTGTTTCAACATGTTTACAGGTATGATGTGAGAGGATTTTTCATATTAACATTTGCCTACCGATCAACACTTCCCAGACAAATTCGAATGTTTGGTTTAAACATGGGAGAAAATCACTTGGAAGTAGCCTGTGGCACTGGAACTCTTTTAGAGTATATTTTAAATTGGCGTAGACGAAAGCAACTACCTCACATCCAAATAACATGTGTAGATTATGCAGAGAAGATGTTACAAGGTGCCAAACATCGTTTCGCCAATCAATCTGACATGAAATTCCTCAAAGCAGATGCAGCAAACATGTCAGACTTCTCAGATGAACTATTTGACACTCTCAACATTGCAAATTCCATTCATTGTCTTCCACAAGTTGTTGAATCTTTCCAGGAAATGTTTCGTGTCTTAAAATCAGGTGGAATTCTATGTGGAAATGTATTGTTACATGCACGTGGTTGGTTTCCATTCAAACAAATTGCCAATTCCATAAATAGATGGGGAGAAAGGAGAGGAATTCTGGTGACACCCTATTCAGAGGATGGCATTGTGGAAATTGTAAAGCAAGTTGGATTTGTAGTTTTGGTGAGGGAAGTTCATGGAAATTGTTTGGAATTGACTTTACAAAAACCGAAAAATGATGCGAATGTTGTTGCTCAGAAACAACAAGTGAGTTCTGTGAGTTCTGTATCCATTGAAGTTGAAATAGGGCAAATAAATTAAGCATGTGTTAAAGGTTTCATGTGAGAATTTCAAAATGACTTGATCACATGTGAGTGATCCAATTTTGTAATACTTCATATATACATCTGAGTAGGTACATAAACAGCATATTCAACACAATTAAGTATTTGCTGTATTAATCCCTAACTTTGGTAATGATGAATTTTGAGAGATAAATTGTGTAAATATATTAGAAGAGATTAAGGAAGACAATCATACACATCTATTAGAAGTTGCTGCTTCTTGCACTTGCCTATGAAAACGAGGGCACCAACAAGAAGGTATTAAGGAACCTTTTGAATTGTTTTTTGATTTTTTGTTGGTTAATTATAATCTTAATTGTTAGCAAATTAATCCATGGAGTTTGTGTGTCACCTTGTTTAACATTAATGTCTATATATTGAAATGAATTTGACCATTTAAGAATGACTTTGTTGCATGGCTAAACACCCATGGTTCATTTCAATTTTACCTGGTAACTGTTATAAAATCATTCATAAGAATCCTTATCATACAGCCTTAAAGTTCCTATTTTGAGAAGTACCCTTCTCCAAACCTGATGAGTACGTCCATGATACAGTTGATGAACGATTCTTAATTCTATTAAGGAAGGTGCTCAATACCAAATCAGAAGGCACAGCTTTCCTCTATCAAACAAAACACCCTAGACTGTTTCGGCGGTTCTGTCACATCTCCTCATAAGAGCTTAGTTCATTAAGGTTCTCCTCGTCCACAAGTGTGCATATTCTCCCTCTCCAGCTTTTGTTGTTGTTTGAATTTGTGTTGAAGAAGAAGGGATGAAGGGGAGATCACAAAATTTCATGATCAAAAAAAGAACAACAAATACTCTAGAACTGTGGGATTCTCAACAATATATTCACCTTGGTCAGTTCATCAGCATTACATTCACTGTGTCCACTCAATTTTGCATCTAGATAATCAAGTCTCTAACACCATATATTAATTAAGAATGAATCATCATCACGCCGAGTCCTATATGAATGGTTGGATGGTTTCTCGTTGGTCATCCTCTAACAACAGTGACAGTAACAAAAGTTGCCTTTTCACACATAGTGAACCATCCTCGCCAAGGGAAGTTTACATGTCTTGCTTTTCGCACAATGCCTTTGCTATGAAACCACAACAAGGATTTCATTCAAATGCAAACGTTGGTTCAGCATCATGTTCAGCATCATGTGAGGATTATTTCTATAATGCTAAGGACAAGCTCAATTATGATAACGGCTGCAGTAGTAGCAGTAGGAAAGATTTTCATGAAACTGTTTCAGTAACATCTGTGGAAGGACATTCGACGCTTTCAACTGACATTTCGGACTCTTATTCTACTTTTCTCAAATTGGATGTGGAAGACTTCATTCAATCATGCATTAGCCAATCACAGAAACATTCTCTTTCTACATGTATTAAACATGCTTCACAACAAACCAAGCCACAACAACATTCTAAAAGTCAATTTAAACAAATATATGAAACAAATCCTGTCTTGAATGCTTCCACTCTACAACTAGAAGAAACAATAGCTCTAACAAATCCTCCCTCACTACCTCTCCCTCCAAAAATTAGTAAGAATTCGTCTTCGAGAAAGACACATTCATCTTCATCATCGAGTCTGGATTCTCTTGTTCCAGAAAGAAGAAAGAGGAATAAGAGAAGCTATTTACCTGGTGAGAGGAAAATGATCATGTGGAAGTGGAATAAGGCAACAATAAAAGAAGGTCTGTGATTCTTAAACAGGAGAAGGTTTCTTTTTGGAAATGCATTGAGCAATTCATCTTTCAATGCCAGTGTTTGTATTTAGAATTGGAATCGCTACTGTTTGATTAATATTGGAGCATAACACCTGATTGCTTTGGTTAATTGGATAAACAAATCAACAACATTCTCAATGGTCATACTATCGAGTTGGAAACTCCTTGATTGAAAATTTGGCTAATTCTTATTGTAGTAACAATGTTAACAACCAGAGAGATAATATAATTCTAGATATGGATGACACTTTAAATACAATGCCAAACGAAGGAACTATTCAACATTGGCCACTTACTTCTAATCAAGCCTCCAATTTTTCATTACCAACCA
>NW_003163282.1:343337-344534 GCF_000004985.1 Naegleria gruberi
ACAATATGTGGAATACTGATAATGATACAACATACTGTCTTTCTGATAATGAATCTAAAGCCTTAATGGAAAGAATTCAATTTTTTATCACACCAAATGGTGGTGAAGACACATTCAACATTAAATTGTCACCAGCCTCTCCTAAATATAATCACACAAGAATGAATCCTGATTCAGCAAGAAATGTAACTTGGAGACAGAATTTATGTTTTACACTTCCATTTGGTCCAATTTCAGATTTATTCTTCTCTCAGTTAACTCAATCCAAACCATCATCTGTTAAACTTACATCTAAGTATTACTATATGGAAGGCAAATCCTCTAAAGGTTTGAAACTTGACACAAAAGTGTACGTATGGGATGAAGATAATATGCCAAGTTTAAAATCTGAACATTGGTTTTTGAAAAAGTGGAATGGGAAGAATGATACGTTTCGAGCTAGATGTATTCAGTTTACTTTAACTTACAGGCCTCAACTCGACATTATTCGTGTCGAATTTAAATATACAACTCAAAAGTGGAACAATATTCTACAAGCTTGGCAAGATATGTAAGATGTAAGTAATAAATCTTCATACCAAAACTCAAATATCCTTAATTGAAATTTCAAGTTGTCGAATCAAGGATCCAATTAAGATGTTGGCAGCCCGCCAAAAGTTAAACCCGCCAAAATTTGGGCATTTTGAAATTAAAAAAAATAGAGGATGGTACCACCAAGAAGCCGTCCATCAGAATCAATATTAACAAGGCGAACAAGACGTTCCACTTGTGAGGCTTTGGAGGCAAGTTATGTTAGACCAAACAATAATGCTTACTTTACGGACCAGTATGAGAAAGTTCCGTATGTAGTTAGGTCTGAAGTAGACACACAAATGTTGAATTGTTGGTTTACTGTTTTCTTTCCTTACTTGCTTTCTCTGTTTTGTAGTATATACACATTTAACCAATTGTTATTAATGTGGTTGACTAATACAAGACTTGGAAGGTCATTATTGAATCAAGCAATTAATTCAGTAGAAGACAAACATCTCAAAAAGCATTCACAATTAGGTTATACAATCAGCAAACGAGCCAAAACAAGGATATCGGTTGTTACAATGGGTTTGGTACCTGTCATTATCTCTCTGGTTTGGGATCCGCACATGCTCAGATCTTATAGCTTATCAATGTGATGTATAATAGTCTGATCTACTTGTG
>NW_003163282.1:347316-348446 GCF_000004985.1 Naegleria gruberi
GATTGAAGTGATGTATTTGATAGAGTTGATCTGACCTGTCTTTCTCTAAAGTCAACCATAATATTTCAACATTTACCTTCCCATGGTACCATTTCTGATTTTTATGATATGAAATTGAATTCTACATCATTATATATCATCTACATCATGTTGGTAAAGTTTCAATAGGTGGTCCTTTTTCAAGATTTCCACCTTTTCATCATAGTTGACCATATGATGGTTGAGGGAAGAAATCTTTAAATATGAAAGTTAAAATAAATTTGATATTCGATGTTTACTCATCAAATGGAACATTTTCATGTCAGGATTCAATATGTTTTGATGAGAAACTAAAAAGTTATTGTTGACCTCTTGTACTTCACAACTTCCCTTTTCACTTCATACTTTTATACCTACAGACATGAACCTTTGAAATTTCATATGAAAGTGATTATAAATGTTGTTAATGATGATATAAACTATATAATCTCATTAAAGGATTTCGAAATTATTATTCTTCCTATGGTTTCATTTATGAAATTTTAATCTGACTCTATTTAAAAAGTTAATATTTTATAAATTGAAAAACTAAATATACCACATTGTTCTACTCATCATTAGCTATCGAATGATATAAAATTTAATGATATTTGAATAAGTTTATAATTTTGGGTTAGGGTTTGAACGTTGGGTTTAGAAGAATTCTATTTTTAGGTTTTGGGTTTGGGTTTGGGTTTGGGTTTGGGTTTGGGTTTGGGTTTGGGTTTGGGTTTGGGTTTGGGTTTGGGTTTGGGTTTGGGTTTGGGTTTGGGTTTGGGTTTGGGTTTGGGTTTGGGTTTGGGTTTGGGTTTGGGTTTGGGTTTGGGTTTGGGTTTGGGTTTGGGTTTGGGTTTGGGTTTGGGTTTGGGTTTGGGTTTGGGTTTGGGTTTGGGTTTGGGTTTGGGTTTGGGTTTGGGTTTGGGTTTGGGTTTGGGTTTGGGTTTGGGTTTGGGTTTGGGTTTGGGTTTGGGTTTGGGTTTGGGTTTGGGTTTGGGTTTGGGTTTGGGTTTGGGTTTGGGTTGGGTTTGGGTTTGGGTTTGGGTTTGGGTTTGGGTTTGGGTTTGGGTTTGGGTTTGGGTTTGGGTTTGGGTTTGGGTTTGGGTTTGGGTTGG
>NW_003163281.1:0-1227 GCF_000004985.1 Naegleria gruberi
TATTATTATTAAAATAAAATTAAAATTAAAAGTAAAATATAATTAAAATAAATAAAAATAAATAATTAAATTAAAATTAAAATAAAAAATAAAAAAACAAACCTGCCATAATTAAATCATCAATAGATTTTAAAACAGTATTTACACTTTTATAACAAGTAGGATCTTGTACTAAACATCTAATATAACAAATTTTTAACCATTCTCTTAAACTTGTTTCTTCTTTAACACCTAAAACATTTGAAACTTGATTATCCATTTTAATAAATTTATCATCTTGTTTTAATTGATTTATAAATCTATTTAATTGATACATTTTAATTATATTTGGTGTTATTGCTTGTACAAATTCATCTGATACTAATACATCAAATAAATTCATTAATAATTGTTGTAATATATTTGGATCATATTTTCTTAATCCATATATAGATGATGTATTATCTTCTTTTATAGCTCCACTAATTCCACCTAAATGTGATCTTCCTATTAAGGAAAATCTACATATATCATCTAATAATATTGTTGACATGAAATTAAATTTTAAAAATTGATCTACAAATTTACTATTATCTAATTCTTTTAATTCTTTTAAAAATTGTTTAATAAATTCTTTTCTATTATTTAAATTTATATTTAAATTTAAATTATTATTTAAATTAATATTATTAGAATTATTTATATTTAAATTTAAATTTAAATTATTATTATTTTTAACAGATTGTAAAATATTTGTAAATCTATTACATTCTTTCATTAATTCATCATCAACAACAATATATCTATTATTTACTAAATTAGTAAATTGTATTAATCTATCAATAATTAAATTTGATTGTTCTTTTCTTAATCTATTTATATTATTTAAAATTTGTACTTTCTTTCTAGGTAAAACTAATTGAGTAGGTAATAAAATTGGAAATATAAAAGCTAAAGCAAAATAAATTGTTGAAAATGGAAAGAATAAAACTATAAATGGAATTGCCTTTAATAATTCAATTGAATATTGTGTTGTAAAATAAATTTCAGATCTATTAGCTAAATGAAATGGTCTATTATTATTAATTTCTTTTTTTAAATGTAAATATTTTTTAGTATCTTGTACAATTAATTTTAATCCATTTATATAAAATTTACCATAATAGGAATATTTATATTTAATATTTTCATACATTCTTTTAATTCTATCTATTAATGAATATGTTTTACCTTTCCATTCTTGATAAT